>NW_012108197.1:557392-563231 GCF_000951045.1 Mandrillus leucophaeus
AAGTTTATTCATCTTTCTTCTTAACAGTCTTCACTTGCTACACCTGTTCCCTGTCTGTGGTACTGCAGTCTTCCTGCTGCTGTAACATTTACCTCTGGTCTCAACAGACCCAAACTGTCAGACCCATACCACCATTTCATTCAGCCCTTTGTCACTTTGTGACCTCCATCTCTACCACCATGACCACAATGTTCATGGGCCTATTGGGCAATGACAGGGGTGGCTGGGGAAAGACGCTGAGTGATGTCAACAAAACAGTCATCCTATCCATTCCAAATTTCTTTTTCACCAATTTTTCAATCATGCTTTCTCCAAGTCCCTGGCAATCCAGCCAAACCATGGTTAAAGCCCATGAATCAGTATGTAATCACACATCTGGCCATTTCTCCTTCCATGCAAAGTGTACAATCAGGTGCACTGCTCAAAGTTCTGCTCACTGGGAAGATTTCCCTTCACCACCGTCCTTCAGGGATGTCCTAGAAGGGAACTGTAGTGCCACAGCTGTGTCCACTTTCAGGTCATGCCTGCATATTATGCAGAATCGTCTGTAAATGAGGTCATAGTCTTTTCTTCCTCTGTCAAATGGTCATAGTGAACTCCCCATTAGGTCATCAGTGCAGGCTGGAGGAGAGAAGGGCGGGTGGCAGAACTGGAGACCATGGGCATTTGAGTCACTTCCTCATGTAACTTACTTGTGCCTTCAGAACTTGTTCAAGCCCGATCACGTATATACCACTTCCATTTGATGATGGAATGCTGTTGTGCATGACCCACATTATGGTTAGATGGGTCAAAATGCACCCAGTTCATGATAGGCAGTTCAGGTCGCATGGTGACTTGATAACCATAGTCAAACGTTCAGTTTTTACCAAATCCCAGTAAGAGGCCAAGAGCTGTTTCTCAAATGGAGAGTAGTTATCTGTAGAAAATGGCAGGGCTTTGCTCCAAAATTCTAGAGGTTGGCCAGGCGCAGTGGCTTGTGCCTGTAATCCCAGCACTTTGGGAGGCCGAGGCAGGCAGATCATCTGAGGTCAGGAGTTTGAGACCAACCTGACCAACATGGTGAAACCACATCCCTACTAAAAATACAAAAATTAGCCAGGCATGGTGGTGGGTGCCTATAATCCCAGCTACTTAGGAGGCTGAGGCAGCAGAATTGCTTGAACCTGGGAGGTGGAGATTGCAGTGAGACAAGATAATGCCATTGCACTACAGCCTGGACGACAAGAGCAAGACTCCATCTCAAAAAAAAAAAAAAAAAAAGGAAAGAAAAAAGTTCTAGAGGCCTCTGCTGTGATTCACCTAAGGTGACCTGCCAAAGGCTGCAAACAGCATCCTTATTTTTCACTGACACCTCAAGATCCATTGGATCTGCTGGGTAATATGGCTCAAGTGGCAGAGCAGCTTGCATAGTAGCCTGGACCTGTTGCAGAGCCTTCGCCTTTTCTGGATCCCACTCAGAACTGGCAGCTTTTTGGGTAACTCAATAAATAGGCCAGAGTAACATATCCAAATGAGGAATACATTGCCTCCAAAACCCAAATAGACCCACTAGACATTGTGCCTCTTTCTTGGTTGTAGGATGAGCTAAATGCAGCAGCTTACCTTTTACCTTAGAAGGAATATCTTGATAGGCCCTGGACCACTGGACCCTTAGAAATTTTACTGAGCTAGAAGGTCCCTAATTTTAGTCAGATTTATTTTCCATCCTCTGGCATGCAAATGTCTCATGAATAAGTCTGGTGTGTTTGCTATTTCTTGCTCACTGGATTCAATCAGCATAATGTCATCGATGTAATGGATCACTGTGATATTTGTAAAAGCAAAAAGTGATAGAGGTTTCTTTGAATAAGATTATGACACAAAGCCGGAGGGTTAATATATCGCTCAGGTAGGACAGTAAAGGTGTATTATTGGCCTTGCCAGCTGCAGGCAAATTGCTTCTGGTGGGCTATATGGACAGAAATGGAGAAAAAACATTTGCTAAGTCAGTGTCTGCATACCAGGTACCAGAAGATGTGTTAATTTGCTCAAGCAATGAAACTGCATCTGGTACGGCACCTGCAATTGGAGTCACCACTTGGTTAAGCTTACGATAATCCACTGTCATTCTCCAAAATCCGTTTGTCTTCTGCCAAATGAAAGAGTTGAACAGGGATGTGGTGGGAATCACCACCTCTGCGTCTTTCAAGTCCTTGATGGTGGCACTAATCTCTGCAATTCCTCCACGGATGCAATGTTGTTTTTTATTTACTATTTTCCTAGGTAGAGGCAGCTCTAATGGCTTCCATTTGGCTTTTCCCACCATAACAGCCCTCACCCTACCAGTCAGGGAGTCAATGTAGGGGTTCTGCCAACTGCTAAGTATGCCTATGTCAATTATGCATTCTGGAACTGGGGAAATGACCACAGAATGAGTCTTGGAACCCACTGGATCAACAGTAATTTGAACCTGAGCTGAATTTCTATTAAGTACTTGACTTCCATAAGCCTCTACCTTTTTTTTTTTTTTTTTTTTTTTTTTTGAGATGGAGTCTTGCTCAGTCACCCAGGCTGGAGTGCGGTGGCACGATCTGGGCTCACTGCAAGCTCCGTCCACCAGGGTTCACGCCATTCTTCCGCCTCAGCCTCCCAAGGAGCTGGGATTATAGGCACCCGCCACTATGCCCGGTTAATTTTTTGTATTCTTTTTTTAGTAGAGACGGGGTTTCACTGTGTTAGCCAGGATGTTCTCGATCTCCTGACCTCATGATTCACCTTCCTTGGCCTTCCAAAGTGCTGGAATTACAGATGTGAGCAACCGTGCCCGGCCATAAGCGTCTACTTTAACTAGAGGACCATAGTGATGTTTTGGGTCCCCTGGAATCAACATCAGCTCAGAGCCAGTGTTTAGTAGTCCCCAAAATGTCCGATCATTTCTCTTTCCCCAATGCACAGTTATCCCCATAAAAGGCCAGAGAACTCCTTAGGGAAAGACGGGAGAAAGATTCACTACATAAATTGTCAGTAGTGTACTGGGGTCATTCCTCAAGGGAATCCGGCCTCCCCTTTATTCAAGAGGTTCTGGGTCTGTAAACTGGCTCAAGTCTGGAAAGTGATTGAGGGGCCATGATTCTATGTTTTTATATTTTAAATTAGTCTTTTGTCCATTCGACCGAGAAGTTTTCTGCTTATATAAATTAAGCAGGAATGCAGTAGGTTTCCTGTCAATTTTACTTCTAGGAACACCATGATGAATCAGCCAATGCCAGAACTCTACACAAGTCAGACTATGCTGATTGCCGTTTTGCCTCTGCTGTCCATTACAGTAGCTATGCCCACCTTGCCTTTGATGGTTGAGTGCCACCACTTGGCCCCTGCCACCTCGGGATCCAATTATCCCCATTGTATTTAAATTTTGTAGTTGAATGACCGCGGTTCTTACTGTTAGATGTGACATGCAGAGAAGAGCAATTACAAAGTTCTTCAAAGATACAGGAGCTGTCCTCACAAATCTATTTTGCAAGGCAATGGCCAAAGATACACTTCTGGAACTTCCCTGCTGGAATTAGTATGTCTAAAGTGACTAATCCACTCCAGCATCCCAATCTCCCAAAGCCTTTTGATTCTTCCCTCTACATTAAACCAAGGAACATCATGCATTTCCAGCTCGCTCACAGTGGGCCATCTTTTAATTGATATTTCAGCTAACCAAGCAAATAAACTATTAGAACCTTTTTTAACTCCCCAAGCTGCAACATTAAATGCAGTGTTCCTACTTAGTGGACATAGATAAATAAATTCAGCCTGGTTCACCTCTATGTTCTTTCCACCATTATTCCACACCCTTAATATCCACCCCCAAGCCTGTTCTCCAGATTTCTGTTTATATAAATTAGAAAACTCAATCAGTTCTTTCTGAGTGTAGTGTACCTCCTCATGGGGCACACTCTCAATCTCACCTCTAGGGGTCCACTGGGACATAAGTCTACTTACATGCCTAGAAGCAAACAGGGGTGTTGAGGGTGGCTCCTGAGAAGAATCAACATTATTTTGCCTGGCAACTGCCTCAGAAAAGGCCATCACTTTTGCCTCAGGCAGTGCAGTGTTTATCTCAGACAAAGGTGGAAAGGATGATGGCAGCATGGATCAGAAAGGGGATGCTGCCATTACTGGGGATGGGGAAGCTGTTTCTTCTGACAAAAAAGGCTCATCAGAGTTTACAAACTCGGTGCCCCTAGCTTCATCAGGGTCCTTCCACACGTCCCCATTCCAAGTGGCAGGGTCCCATTCTTTTCCAATCAATGCCCTCACTTCAACAGTAGACAACTGGTGAGGCTGTGCATACACCTTTCATTGCAGGTCAGCCACTAGCATAATAAGAGTTTGTGTCTGTTTTTCCACAATTTCAGTTCTTTCCCTACAGGAGATGAGACTCTCACTCAGGGCAATCTTAGCAGATTTGAGGCTCAGTAACTGCTTCTGAAGCCAAAAGATAGAATCCCTGGGTTCATCATTTTCTATCATCACTTTGTCCACTGAACTTAGGGCAACCAGCTTCATTATGTTCCTTGGTTCTCCACATATGGTCAAACCTCCGCCTGCTGGGTTTAAGCAATTCTCCGCCTCACCCTCCTGAGTAGCTGGGATTAGAGGCACCCGCCATCACGCCCGGCAGCTGTTGACTGCATTCACTCATGAGACTCAGGACCTCAACAGTGGTCTTTGTCCATGTGTTATAGTGACAATAGTAACTGCTGTCTGGGATTGCATACAAGAATAAAAATCTCATCTTTGTGCTGGACCACATTATATTTCACAATCTTACCTGTGGGAAAGGCTGAGAAATGAGAAATGAGAGTAACATCACCTGAATTCTTTACCTGGAATATGTCTCAATCTCCCCAATGGGCAAGGCCCAGGCTGGAGAATCAGATCACTTGCATGCAGGGCCCAGTGACATATTACATTTTCTCTAGGCACAGCCCAGACAGGAGAGTCACAACATTTGGGTGCTGGGCTCAGAGATATGCCACAATCCCTGTTTTGGGCATGTCTCCTGCAACAGACAAGAGGCACATTATGTAGAAAATTGGTTCAAAGATTTGTCACTATGTCCCCTTTAGGTGGTGCACAGGCAAGTGAGGAGAGTCAAATCACCCAGATAATGGAACTAGCAATATGTCATAATGCCCCCTGATGGAAGGGCAAAGACTCAAGAAAGTCACATAACCTAGGTGAGAAAACTGACATATGTCACAATGCATACTATGAGTAGGGATCATGGAAAAGAGGTGAGTCACATAACCTAGGGGCTCCACCCAGGTATATGTAACAATCACTCCAGTGGGCAGGGCCTATGCATAAGAGGAGAGTCACATCACATAAATGCTGGGCCTAGTGATATGTCACAATCCCCGCTGTGTACAGGTCCCAGAATAAAGAGTCATACCATCTACATGTTGGGACCAAAGATATGTATCAATGACACCTGTGGGCAGGGACCAGGTAGAAGAGCCACAGCACCTGTGTGTTAGACCCTGTGATAAGTTACTATTTATATGTTGGCATGGCCCCGTCAGAAGAGAAAAATAAAACCGCCTGGGTGCTGGGTCCAGTGATATGTCACAATGTCTTCCATAGGCAAAGCCCAGGTAAGAGAAGAGACTCACATCAAATAGTTGATGGGCCCACAGATATTTCACAATCCTCCCTGTGAACAGGGTGCAGGCAGGAGACTCACATCACCTTTGTCCTGGGTCACTATCTTTTGTGTGAGCAAATCATAGGAAAAAGGGGAGCACTGGCTGGACACGGTGGCTCACGCTAGTAATCCCAGCACTTTGGGAGGCTGAGGAGG
>NW_012108197.1:564204-577317 GCF_000951045.1 Mandrillus leucophaeus
GTCCTGAAATGAAATTAACAATCCCACACATGTCCCAGTTTCAGGTATGAGAGTCAACACCTTTTGTATGTTTGGTTTAAGTACCTGAGTCACAATTTCAACAATGGACTGGATTTGTGCACAAAAGACCCAATCCCTCCTGAAGACTGTGTCCCCTTATTGAAGCCACAGCCTCACAGCTCTGGGGAATCTTGGTCTGAGAGTAACCAACTCCTCTATGGATCAGATCCACATATAAGAGTTAATTCTTCAACCTCCCATTGCCTCTGGGTGGGAGATTCAGAGCCTCAACAGTGAGCTGTGTTCATGTGGAAGGATGACAATCTTTACTATTGGTCACCTGTGCATAAGAGTGTCACAATATTACCTGTGTGCTGGGCCCTGTGAGGACAGTCTCTCTGTCATTCAAGGGCTTTATGTGCTATGCATGAGAGTCAGAATTTGCTCTGAGACCTCCATGCTGGTATGAACCCGTGATTGTACCCACGGCCCTAAAGTCCACGTATGAGAGTCAACATCTCTTTAATTGACTTTGTCCAGAGAGGAGATTCCTCAACTGCCTATGAAATGGTTTTAGAAATGAGTCACCATCTCAACTGTGGTCGGATGTGTACATATGACAGTCACAATTCCAACTGTAAACTGCATCCATGTATGAAGTTCAAGACCTCACCAGTAAACTGTGTCCTTGCATGAATGCAATAATCCTGATAATTGGTGGGGTGTGCACACAAGATAAACAATCTCACCTGTGTGCTGGGCCCTGTGATGACACTCTCTGTATCACCTGAGGGCTTTATACAGTATGTGAGGGAGTGGAAATTCTCTATGACCTTCCTACAAAAAGGAGACCCAGGATCTTACCCATTTCTCTAAGCTTAGTTATAAGAGACAGTGTCTCTCCTGGTGACTGGTATGAGAGTCACTATTGCACCTGTAAGCCAGGCCAAGATGTATGATGCAATCCCATTTGTCAGTAGAGAGTGAGCAGGATGGTCACATCACCTGAGTGCTGGGAAAGGGTTATGTCACAATCATTTTTGAGGCCAGGAACCAGGGATAAAAGAAGCATCACCTTAGTGCTAGGCCAAGGGATATGTTCCACTGTTTTCTGTGGGCAAGGTGCAGGCAAAAGAAACTCATGACCTTCTTGCTTGGCCCAGTGATATGTCACAATTTTTCCTGTGGGCAAAGTGGAGGCTAAAAATGAGGGTCATATATCTTAGGTCATGAATACAGAGATACATCACAAGGCCTCCTGTGGGCAGGCCACAGGTAGAAATCACCAATTTCCTAGGTGTTGGAGCCCACAATATATCAAAATACACAATGTATGCAGGGCCCAGGCAGGAGAGAAGAGTCACATAACTTAGGTACCAACCCTAGAAATACATTCTAATTTCTTCTTGGACAGAACCCAAAAGATAGAAGAATCTTATTACCCAGGTGTTGGGTCTAGCTGTATGTCAAAATATTCCCTGAAGGGAGAGATCAGGGAGGAGTGTAACCTCACCTACGTGAGATGCCCAGAGATGTTGCCGATTCTGTGTAAGTTTCAGGAATAAGAGAAGAGTCAGGTATCCTAGAAACTAGGCTAGATTATATGTCACAATTACCCAAGTGGGCAGGACTCTCATGAGAAGACAGTCACATCATGTAGCCGATGAACTAAACAATGCATCACAATTCCCACTGTGTACTGGCCCCAGAAAGAAGAGGGGAGTCCCATCATCTAGGTGATAGGCCCAGAAATATGGCATATGCATCCTATGGGCAAGTAACAGGCAGATGTATCTCAGGATGTCTGTGGTAGGCCCGGTATTAAGTTACTCTCCCTTCTATGGGCATGACCCAGGCAGAAGAAGTCACATCACCTAGGTGCTGGGCCCAGAGATATATCACAATATCTTTTGTGGAAAAAGACCAGGTAAAAGAAGAGACTCACATCAAACAGTTGATGGGTCTAGAGATACGTTACAATCTGTCTGTGGGTAGCGTCTGGGCAGGAGACTCAGTCACTGTGGTCCTGGGCACAGCACTATGTAAAAATGCTTTATTTTGGAAGAGTCAAGACAGAAGAATATCACCTGTCTGTTAGCTCAGGGACATGCCACAAAATCCCCTTGGTTTCAAACCAAACTTTGAAAAAGGAGTAGAGTAACGTGAGCTGGGTGCTGGTCCCAATTATTTGTCAAAATTCTTCTTTTGAGCAGAAATTGGTAGAAGAGGATTATCAAAACACAAAGTTGATTGGTGCATAGATACGTCATTAAAAACCTTGTAGGCAGGGCCAGGCAAGAGAGTTACATCACCTGGGCATTGGACTCAGCAACATGGCAAAATGGCCCATATGGGCAGGGCACAGGCAGGGGAGTCACATAACCTGAATGTGGTGCCAAGTGATATGTGACAATGCCCCCTGTGGGCAACATGAAGACAGAAGAGACTCACGTCACCTCGATGCAAGGCCAAGCAATATGTCACATGCTATCTTTTTGCAATGCTAAGGCAGGAGCAAGCAGCTACATCACCTAATTGCTGGTTTCAGTGAAATTTTATAATTTCAGCTGTGGGCTGGGCCCAGGGAGTAGAGTTAAATCACTGAGGTGACGGGCAGAATCTATGTCACAATCACACCTGCAGGAATGTCCAGGTATGAGATTAACAATCGCATATATGTCTAGGTTCTAGGTGTAAGATTCAATAGCTCATGTAGGTTGGGCCTAGGTAAAGGAGTCACAATCTAGATGGTGGAATAATCTGTCCATTAGACCCTTAACTCCTCGTGTGGACTGTATCTCCTTAGTGAAGTCACAGCCTCAGAGTTGTGTTGAATCTGAGAGTCACCAACCCACCTGTGAATGGGATCCAGGTATGATAGTCAATTTTCTAACTTTTGACTACCTCCAAGTCTGAGATTCAGAAGCTCAATCATTGACTGTTTTCATGAGACAGAATGACAGTCTTTACTGTTGACTGGGTGTGCATAGGAGTCTCACAATGTCACCTGTGTGCTAGGCTCTGTGAGAACACTTTCTGCACCGCCTAAGGGCTTTATAGAGTGTGCATAAAAGTCACAGTCTGCTCTGAGGCCTTTCTGCTTGTATGTACACCATGATTCTATCTGTGACCCTAAGTTCAGGTGTGAGCATAGTTGGCAGGGTCAGATTAGAGAGTCCTCACTCTCTAGTCGGCAGGGTCTAGATTGGAGAGTCTTCACCCGCCTATGCACTGCATTTATTAATGAGTCACCACCTTAATTGTGGCCAAATGTTAATATATGAGAGTAACAATTCCAACTTTGAACTGTGTCCACCTGTGAGATTCAGGACCTCACTAGTTGTCTTTTGCCATGTGTGGGGGTGACAATCCTAAGAGTTGGCAGTTTCTGCATCTTAGAAACAATCTCACCTGTGTGCTAAACCCTGTGAAGACACTCCTTGTGCCACCCAAAGGGTTTACGAAACACATCAAAGATTGGTAAGACTTTTTTTTTTTTTTTGAGAAGGAGCCTCATCTCACGCTGTCACCCAGGCTGGAGGGCAATGGCATGGCCTTGGCTCACTGCAACCTCTGCCTCCTGGGTTCAAGTGATTCTCCCACCTCAGCCTCTTGAGTAGCTGGGACTACAGGTACATGCCACTACACCCAGCTAATTTTTGTATTTTCGGTAGAGACTGAGTTTCACTATGTTGGCCAGACTGGTCTCCAACTCCTAACCTCGTGATCCACCCAGCTTGGCCTCCCAAAGTGCTGGGAATACAGGCATGAGCCACTGTGCCCGGTCAGATTGGTAATTCTTTATGACATTCATACAAAGAGGGGGCCCAGGATCTTACTTGTTTCCCTAGGCTACAATACAAAAGACACTATCTCCCCTATTGGCTGATTCCAGGTATGGGAATCATCATAGCACCTATGAGTTGGGCCAGGATATTTGTCACAATCCCATCTATAAATAGAAAACGAGCAGAAGAGTCACATCACCTGGGTGCTGTATGAGGGAAGTCATAATATTTCCTGGAAGCAGGGCACAGGCAGAAGAGTCACATAACCTGGTGGCTGAGCCCAGTGATATTTCACAATGCTCACTGTGGGAAAAGACCTGCCAGAAAAGACACATCACCTGGTTACTGGGTGCAGCGATATGTCACAATCTTCTCTATGTGCAGGCTGCAGGCAGAAAAAGAGTCACATCACTTTGGTGATACATGCAAACATATGTCACAAGGCCGCCTATGGGCAGGGCTTATTCAGTAACCTCTGATCCAATCCTATAGGTGTTGGGTCCAGTGACGTGTCACAACACCAAAGATATGCATGGCTCAGCAAAACCAAAGATTTACATCATCTAGGTGCTGGATCCAGTGATACGTCACAATTCTCTTCTTTGGCATGGCTCAGGAAGAAGTAGAGAGTCAAATCACCTAGGTGTTGGACCAAGCCATATGTCACAATACACAGTAAATGCAGGGCTCATGAAAATAGGAGAGTCAAATCTCTGAGGTGCTGGAAACAGTGATACATCACAATTTCTCCTTTGTCAGAGCCACATCACCTAGGTGCTTGGTCCAGTAATATGTCAGAATTCCCTTGAGAGGTGAGCCCAGGCAAGAGAGTCACATCATTTAGGTGAGAACCCACAGATGTGTCACTATTTTCCCTGTGAATAGGGCTCAGAGAGAAAAGGATAGTCACATCATTTAAATGATGGGCCCAGAGGTAGATTACAATGGCTCCTGGGTATAAAAACCAGGCAGAAGAATTATATCACCTGTGTGCTGGGCCCAGTGATAAGTCACTTCCCCTTGTGTGGGCATGGCTTCAGCAGGAGAGAAGAGTCACATCACCAAGATTCTGGTTCCAGAGATATGTCATAATCTCTCCTATTGACAAAGCATGAGTAGGAGAGGAGGGTCAAATGAAGCAGTTGATGGACCCAGAGATATGTCACAATGCCCCCTATAGGCAGAGTACAAGCAGGTACCTCCCAATTCTTTAGGTGTTGTGGTCAGGGACATGTCACAATACTTAAAAAATGCAGAACCCAGGAAATAAAACAGAGTCACATCACCTAGGTGCTAGGTTCAGTGATATGTCACAATCCCTAATTCAAGAGGGCTCAGGGAAATAAAAAGAGTCACATAACCAAGGTGATAAATGTAAAGATATGTCATAATACTCCTGTGGGCAGAGTCCATTTAGGAGAGTCACATTACCTTGATGTTGGACCCAGTCGTCTATCACAATACACAGCATATCCAGGGCTCAAGCAGGGAAGAAAAATCACATCATCTAGTTGCTGCATTTGATGATATGTCACAATCACTTGTTTTTGCAGAGCCCAGACAGAAAAGAAGAGTCACATCTCCTGGTTGATGGATGCAGAGATAAGGCAAAAGGCTCCTTGTGGGCAGGACCCAGGCAGAAGGCTCTCACGCCCTAGGTGTTTGTCTCAGACATATGTCACACTACCAAATATAAGCAGGGCCCAGGCAAACAAGGAGTTTAGTGATATGTTACAATCCCCACTCTTGGCAGGGACAGGATGCACACACACACAAACAAAGGCACATCACCTAGGTGATTAAGAAAACAAACAAAAAGATATGTCATAATACCCCCTGTAGGCAGGGCCCATGCAGAAGAGTCTCATCACCTAGGTTTTAGACCCAGTTATTTGTCACAATACACAATTTATGCAAGACTCACACAAAAGAGGAAAGTCACATAATGTAGGTGCTGGGTTCAGTGATACATTATAATCCCTCCTTGGGTAGAGTCCAAGCAGTAGAAAAGAGTTACATTACCTGGGTACTTGGATCAGGAATTTGTCACAATACCTCCCGAGGAAAGAGTCCAGGAAGGGGAGTCACATCACCTAATTGAGGGGCTCAAAGATATATTTCCCAGAGCTCCTTGTGGGTAGAGCTGGGGATAATCAAAAGAGTCACACAACCTAGGGGCTGGGCTCAGCTATATGTCACAACTACCCTAGGTGCAAGTCTCTGGTATGAGGAAGAGTCACATCACGTTGGTGCTGGGCCAAGCAATATGTTACCATCTCCACTGTAGGAAGGTCTCAGGAAAATAGAAGAGTCACATTATCTGGTTGATCGGCACAGGAACATATCACAATTACCCTAGACTGAAGTGTTACATCCCCTGTGTGTGAAGTCCAGTGATAAGCCACTCTTCCTTTTGTGCACAGGGTTTAAGCAAAAGATGAAAGTCACATCACCTAGCCGCTGGGCTTACAGAATTGTCTCAAGCCCTCGTACGGTCAAAGCCTGTTTAAGAGACAAGAATTATATTAGCTGCTCTGCCTATGGAGCAGCCATTTTTTAGTTTGTTTGTTTCTTTACTTCTCTAATAAACTTGCTTTTGTTTTACTGCATGGACTCACCCTGACTTCTTGGGGTCTGGGTCAAAAGCCCTTTTCAGTAACAGCTTTCTGGTAAACTATAAAGGGACCATACTGAGGAGAAAACTTAACTGAAGGAAATAAACTGCAGCACTAATTAGCCAACTTGGGGTAAGTAGTGGGGTAAACTTTACCAGGGTAAAAAATGGGATTGGGTTACAGGCCCAACATGGAAGAGTTACAGTCTCTCCTAAGACATACTGGGTTAAAGACTTCTCTTAATAAAAAGCTTGAGGCCTAAGTTAGGAAGGTTTGAGTCCTTTCTAAGATTTAGGGTGTTGGCTGGGCATGGTGGTTCACATCTGTAATCCCAGCACTTTGGGAAGCCGAGGCAGGCGGATCACCTGAGGTCAGGAGTTGGAGACCTGCCTGACCAACATGTAGAAACCCATCTCTACTAAAAATACAAAAACTAGCTAGGTGTGGTGACACATACCTGTAATCCTAGCTAGTCGGGAGGCTGAGGTGGGAGAATCACTTGAACATGGGAAGCGGAGATGACTTAAATGCGGTTAACCAAGATCGTGCCATTGCACTCCAGTCTGGGCAACAAGAGGGAAACTCTGGCTCAAAAAAAAAAAAAAAAAAAAATTTAGGCGGTTAGAGGCCCCTCTCAGTAATGTCACTCTTCGTTAAAAATAGACGAAGCAGGCCAGGAGCGGTGGCTCATGCCTGTAATCCCAGTTACTCAGGAGGCTGAGGCAGGAGAATGTCTTGAACCCGGGAGGCAGAGGTTTCAGTGAGCCAAGCTCGCGCCCACTACACTATGTAGATTAATTTCCCCTGTGCTCTTTGCTGACAGTTGTACGTGACACGATTAGGCATGTACAGAATCATGAGACATGGGGAGCTTCTATTCTCAAAAGGGGAAACTTGAGAGCTAATGAAATTGCTGGAAAAGATCTCTTCATGACTGAGAAGTCGCCGCCTGAATTTCTCAGTGTTGCTGCAATAGGTGGGTCTTTCACTGGCATCCCAGAGCTCCTCCCTTTCCCCAACCTGCCTCAGGCAATGCTTTTCTTTCCTTCTATTCTCTTTCTTTCTTATCTTTTCGATTATTCAGGGCAACTGACCTTTGTTTTTTTGTTTGTTTTGAGACGGAGTTTCCCTGTTATTGCCCAGGCTGGAGTGCAATGGGGCAATCTTGGCTCACCGCAACTTCCGCCTCCCGGGTTCAAGTGATTCTCCTGACTTAGCTGACCGAGTAGCTGGGATTACAGGAATTTGCCACCACGCCCAGCTAATTTTTGTATTTTTAGTAAAGACAGGGTTTCACCATGTTGGCCAGGCTGGTCTTGAACCCCTGACCTCAAGTGATCTGCCCATCTTGGCCTCCCAAAGTGCTGGGATTACAGGCATGAGCCATCGCACCCGGCCATGTGTGATATTTGTATATGAAAGAGTTCTGATTAATTGACTTAAAAATAATAAATGCTTAAGTCTAACTTTTTTTCAGAAAAGGAACAAACGTAATGCCTCTTAGTTCATGTGGCATAAGTAATCTTTGGGAAATAAAAGCAGTTTTACATGCAAGGTGTAAGAAAAGTAGAATGTGCTTTCGGTAAACGATTATAAGATGGCATAAAAATGTTAATTTTTTTGGCCTAGTTTAGAGGACTGAAGAGTTGTTTTAAGTTAGGATTGAGCTGAAGGTTTGAGCAAGTTGTGGAAGGTTTGTAAAAAATTAATCTTGTAAAAAAAATTCTGTGTGTGAACATATTGGCTAAAGTTAAAAAGATATTATGCAGTTTTTTTTTATTGTTTGAGACGGAGTTTCGTTCTCGTTGCCCAGGCCGGAGTGCAGTGGTGCGATCTCAGCTCACCACAACCTCTACCTCCCAAGTTCAAGTAATTCTCCTGCCTCAGCCTCCCTAGTACTGGGATTACAGGCATGGGCCACCACGCCTGGCTAATTTTGTATTTTTAGTAGAGACGGGGTTTCTCCATATTGGTCAGCCTGGTCTCGAACTCCCGACCTCACGTGATCCACCTGCCTCAGCCTCCCAAAGTGCTGGGCTTATAGGCGTGAGCCACCGCACCTGGCCTGTATTCAGTTTTTTTTTTTTTTAAATAAATTAAACATTGGAATTTAAGTACAATAAGTGTTTTGTTTTGTTTTGTTTTTAAAGCATGGATCTGTTCCTTAACAAAAATTGTAGAGAGTTATTAAAAGTTTATGAGAATCTTGCCTTACGGTCAAACTGATTAAGATTGGATAAATCTGTATATAAGAATTTTTTTTTTTTTTTTTTTTTTTGAGATGGAGTCTTGTTCTGCTGCCCAGGCTGGAGTGCAGTGGCTTCATCTAGGCTCACTGCAAGCTCTGCCTCACAGGTTCACGCCATTTGCCTGCCTCAGCCTCCCGAGTAGCTGGGACTACAGGTGCCCGCCACCACGCCCGGCTAATTTTTTGTGTTTTTAGTAGAGATGGGGTTTCACCACGTTAGCCAGGATGGTCTCGACATCCTGACCTCGTGATCCGCCCGTCTCAGCCTCCCAAAGTGGTGGGATTACAGGCGTGAGCTACCGCGCCCGGCCAAGATTTTATTAAAAACTTGTTTTGTCTGGGTGCAGTGGTAGAGGGAAGCTCAGGACGGAGGCTCAGGAGGCTGAGGCAGGAGAATTGCTTGAGCCCCAGAAGTGGAGGTTTCAGTGAGCTGAGATCTAGCCACTGCACTCCCAGCCTGGGTGACAAAAGTAAAACTCCATCTCAAAAAGAGAAAAAAAAAACTGAGTTTAACCCCAATAGTACACTCATTCGAAGGTGAAATGTAGGCTTTCTCTTTTAAACAAGATTTTTATATTATATTTTGAAAAATGAAAAATTGTGCTCCTTTTGAATAAACTACAAGAAAAACAAGACAGGAGACAAATGGTTTTTCTTTTTGTTGGTGGGGTTTTTGTTTGTTTGTTTTTCATTTGTTTGTTTTTGTCATTGTTTGTTTGTTTGTTTTTGAGATGGACTCTAGTTCCATTGCCCAGGCTGAAGTTCTGATCTTGGCTCGCTGCAATGTCTGCCTCCTGGGTTAAAGCAATTCTCCTGCCTCAGCCTCCTGAGTAGCTGGGATTACAGGCAAGTACCACCACACACAGCTAATTTTTCTATTTTTAGTAGAAACAACCCACGCCTATAATCCCAGCACTTTGGGAGGCCGAGGTAGGCAAATCACGAGGTCAGGAGTTCAAGACCAGCCTGACCAACATGGAGAAACCCCGTCTCTACTAAAAATACAAAAAGTAGCTGGGTGTGGTGGCACGCATCTGTAATCTCAGCTACTCGGGAGGCTGAGGCAGGAGAATTGCTTGAACCTGGGAGGCAGAGGTTGCAGTGAGCCAAGATCCAGCCATTACATTCCAGCCTGGGTGACAAAGCAAGATTCCATCTCAAAAAAAAAGGGGAAAAAAAGAGGGAAGGGGAGGAGAGGAGAGGGGAGGGAAGGAAGGGGAGGGGAGGTGAAGGGAAGGGAAAGGGACAGGGTTTCATCATGTTGGCCAGGCTGGTCTTAAATTCCTGGCCTCAAGTGATCTGCCTTTGTATTTCTAGTAGAGATGGAGTTTCCCTATGTTGGCCAGGCTGGTATTAAATTCCTGGCCTCAAGCAGTCCAACCAACTGGACTTTCCAAAGTGCTGAGGTTACATGCATGAGCCACCACACCCGGCCTCATTTTGGCTAAAAGAATGACATATGGTGACCTGGAATTTGATTTCATACTATCAAGTGTTTTAAACCTTTGATAGTTGACAAACTTTTCAATATTAAATTACAAATTTTGTCTTTTTCTGACCTAGTTAATCTTTTAAATATTAGGTTACCTAAAGTCCCCAAGTGACATATTCAGCTTATTTGGTATTAAAATCATACAGGGCCAGGCGCGGTGACTCACACCTGTAATCCCAGCATTTTGGGAGGCTGAGGTGGGTGGATCACCTGAGGTCGGGAGTTCGAGACCAGCCTGACCAACATGGAGAAACCCCATGTCTACTAAAAATACAAAATTAGCCAGGCGTGGTGGCACATGCCTGTAATCCCAGCTACTATGGAGGCTGAGGCAGGAGAATTGCTTAAACCTGGGAGGCAGAGGTTGCGGTGAGCCGAGATCATGCCATTGCACTCCAGCCTGGGCAACAAGAGTGAGACTCCATCTCAAAAAAAATCAAATCAAATAAAATCAAATCATGCAGGATGTATTGTCAAATATGAAATGGTGGTTGGCTTTCTTTAGGTTATATCAGTATAAATATGTTATTGATGAGTGTCCCAAAATTATGGAAAATTATAAATCTGATGTGATTTAGTGTATGTTATTAATAATTATAGTTTTTATGTCAAATAGTTGTATCCCACAGGACTAAGCAAAATTTCTAGTCAAGAAGAAAAGAGGCACATCACCTAGGGGATGAATGAATATAAAATATATATAAAGTATATATATACACACACACATTAAAGTCACAGTATGCTCTGAGACCTTTGTGCATCTACAGACTCATGATCCTACCCGTGGCCCCAAACCCAGGAATAAGAGTCAACATCTCTCCATTGAACATGTCCAGGTAGAAAGGATCTAACTTGCCAGAATTAGAAATGAGTCACCATCCCAACTGTAGCTGGATGTTCACATATGACAGTCACAATCCAAACTGTGGGCTGTGTCAATGTGTGAAATTCAGGACCTCCCCAATGGGCTCTGTCCATCTGTGAGGGTGACAGTCTTAACAGTTGGTTGTTGTTTAGTGTGCCCTGTAATGACACTTTCTGTACCACTCAAGGGCTTTATATAATATGTAAAAGAATAGTAGTCCTTTACGACCTTAATACATAGAGAAGACCCACAATCTCATTTTCCTAAGTCTAGTTATGGGAGACAGTATCTCTTCTATTGGATGGTTTGAGGTATAAGAGCAATTAATGAACCTGTGAGCTGGACAAAATATATGTCACAATTCTACCCTGTAGGAAGTGAGCAGCAGATTCACATCACGTAGGTTTTTGGCAAAGATGTGTCACAATGTTTCCTGAGGTCAGAAACCAGACAGAAGTCATATCACCCAGGTGCTCAGCCACCCTGTCTCTTATACACATCATGTCACAATGTTTCCTGAGGTCAGAAACCAGACAGAAGTCATATCACCCAGGTGCTCAGCCACAGATATATTACAATCCCCTCTGAAAGCAGAGCACAGGCAGCGGAGTCATTTCACCTGGGTGCTGAGCCCAGTGATATGTCAGAATGCTCTCTGTGGGCACAGCCTTGGCAGGAGAGACACATCATCTGGTGTCTGGGTCTGGCAATATATTACAGCATTTTCTGTGGGCAGGATGCAGGCAAAAGAGGAGAGTCACGTCTCTTAGGTGATGGAGAAAGAGACATTTTACAAGGCTCCTCATGGGCAGGGCACATGCAGGAGCCTCCCATCCTAAAGGAATGATGCCCAGTTATATGTAACAATACCCAAGATATGCAGGGCCCAGGGAAAACAGAAGAGTAGCATCTCTTAGGTGCTGGGTTTAGTGATGTGTCATATTCCCCCATTTTGTCAGGGCCCAAGCAGATGAGAAGAGTCATGTTACCTACGTGATGAATGAACAGACATGTTATAATACCTCTGTAGGCAGGGCCCAAACAGATTTGCATCACAAAAGTGTTTGGTCCAGGCAGGAATGGAAAGTCACATCACCTAGGTGTTGAGCCCAGTGACATATCACAATCTGTCCTTGGGCAGAGACCAAGAAAAGGAAAGTCACTTCCCCTGGGTTCTAGGGCCAGCGAAATGTCACAATGCCCTCTGTGAAAAGTGCTAAGGCAAAAGTATCGGCTCACATCACCTAGATGCTGGGTTCAGTGATATGCCACAATTTCACCTGTAGGACCTAGGCAGAAGGATCAGATCACTCAGGTGCTGAGAAGAGCTGTATGATACAATCACACATGCAAGAAGGTCTAAGAATGAGATTAACGATCTCACACATGTCCTGGTTCAAGGTACGAGAGTCAATACCTACTGTATGTTGTGTCTAATTACACGAGTCACCATCTCAAAGGTGAACTGGATCTGTGGATTAAATCCTCAATCCCTCCCATGAACTGTGTTCCCTTAGTGGAGTCAGAGGCTCACAGGTGTGCTGAATCTTGGTCTGAGAGTCACCAACCCGCCTGTGGACCAGATCCTTGTATATGATTCAATTTTTCAACTTTCAGCTGCCTTTGGGTGTGAGGTTCAGAGTCTCAAAAGTTGACTGGCTTCATGTGGAAAAATGACAATGTTTACTGTAGTCAGGGTGTGCACAGGAGTGGCATAATCTCACCTGTGTGCCTGGCCCTTTTAGGACACTCTCTGTACTATCCTAGGGCTTTATATGGTTTGCATGAGAGCCACAATCTAGCCTGAGATCTTCAGGCTGGTATAAACCTGTGATTGTATCCATGTCCCTAAACCCAGTTATGACAGTCAACGTCTCTCCGATTTTCTGGGTTCAGATAGGAGAGCCCTCACTTTCCTATGAGCTGCATTTAAAAATGTTTTGCTATCGCCAGATGTGGTGGCTCATGCTCGTAATCCCAGCACTTTGGGAGGCCGAGGTGGGTGAATCACAAGGTTAGGAGATGGAGACCATCCTGGCTAATACAGTGAAACCCCGTCTTACTAAAAATACAAAAAATTAGCCAGATGGAGTGGCAGGTGCCTG
>NW_012108197.1:577367-579316 GCF_000951045.1 Mandrillus leucophaeus
TGGGCAGAGACCAAGAAAAGGAAAGTCACTTCCCCTGGGTTCTAGGGCCAGCGAAATGTCACAATGCCCTCTGTGAAAAGTGCTAAGGCAAAAGTATCGGCTCACATCACCTAGATGCTGGGTTCAGTGATATGCCACAATTTCACCTGTAGGACCTAGGCAGAAGGATCAGATCACTCAGGTGCTGGGAAGAGCTGTATGATACAATCACACATGCAAGAAGGTCTAAGAATGAGATTAACGATCTCACACATGTCCTGGTTCAAGGTAGGGGAGTCAATACCTGCTGTATGTTGTGTCTAATTACACGAGTCACCATCTCAAAGGTGAACTGGATCTGTGGATTAAATCCTCAATCCCTCCCATGAACTGTGTTCCCTTAGTGGAGTCAGAGGCTCACAGGTGTGCTGAATCTTGGTCTGAGAGTCACCAACTCACCTGTGGACCAGATCCATGTATGTGATTCAATTTTTCAACTTTCAGCTGCCTTTGGGTGTGAGGTTCAGAGTCTCAAAAGTTGACTGGCTTCATGTGGAAAAATGACAATGTTTACTGTAGTCAGGGTGTGCACAGGAGTGGCATAATCTCACCTGTGTGCCTGGCCCTTTTAGGACACTCTCTGTACTATCCTAGGGCTTTATATGGTTTGCATGAGAGCCACAATCTAGCCTGAGATCTTCAGGCTGGTATAAACCTGTGATTGTATCCATGTCCCTAAACCCAGTTATGACAGTCAACATCTCTCCGATTTTCTGGGTTCAGATAGGAGAGCCCTCACTTTCCTATGAGCTGCATTTAAAAATGTTTTGCTATCGCCAGATGCGGTGGCTCATGCTCGTAATCCCAGCACTTTGGGAGGCCGAGGTGGGTGAATCACAAGGTTAGGAGATGGAGACCATCCTGGCTAATACAGTGAAACCCCGTCTTACTAAAAATACAAAAAATTAGCCAGATGGAGTGGCAGGTGCCTGTAGTCTCAGTTACTCAAGAGGCTGAGGCAGGAGAATGGCAGTACCTGGGAGGCAGAGCTTGCAATGAGCACAGATAGTGCCACTGCTCTCCTGCACTCCAGCCTGGGTGACAGAGCGAGACTCCATCTCAAAAAAAAAAAAAAGACCAACCAGTTTTACAATCCCATATCTGGATGGATGGTCACTTATGACAGTCACAATTCCAACTGTGGACTGCATCCATGTGTGGGATTCACAAGTGGGGTCTGTCCATCTGTGAGGGTCACAATTTTAACAGGCGCTTGGTTGTCCATACATGGAAGTCAATCTCACCTGTGTGCTGGGCTCTGTGATGGCACACTGTGTACAATCCAAAGACTTTATACCATAGGTGAGAGTGTGGTAATCCACTCTGACCTTCATAAACATAGGAGACCCAGAATCTTATCCATTTTCCTAAGCCAAGCTATGAGAGACAGCACATCAACTACTGTCTGGTTTAAGATACGAGAGTCATCATCTCACCTGTGAGATGGGACATGTAACCTGTGAGTAGGTAGTGAGCAGGAGAGTCACATCACCTGGTTGTTTGGCCAGAGATTTGTACAATATTCCCTGATGGAAGGGACTAGGCAGGAGAGGAACATCACCTGGGTGCTGAGTCCAGTGATATGTCACGATGCTCCGTGTGGGCAATGTTCAGGCAAAAGAAACACATCATCTGTTCGGTAGGCCCAGCAATATGTTACAATCTTCTATCTATAAACAGAGTGCAGGTAAAAGAAGACAGTCACATCTCTCAGGTAATGGATGCAGAGAGATGTCACAAGGGCTTCTGTGAGCAGGGCCCATGCATGTGCCTCCCCTCCCCTGTGTGTTGAGTCCAGTGATATGACACAATACCCAAATATTCAGGGCCCAGGCAAAATAGGAGTGTCACCTCACCTAGGTTCTGGGTCCAGTGATTCGTTACAATCCCCCTTTTTTTTGGCAGGGCCC
>NW_012108197.1:579366-580815 GCF_000951045.1 Mandrillus leucophaeus
GTAAAAATACTTTATTTTGGAAGAGCCAAGGCAGAAGAATATCACCTGTCTGTCAGCCCAGCGACATGTCACAATATCCCCTGCAAACTGAACCTTGAAAGAAGATTAGAGTAATGTCAGCTAGGTGCTAGTCCCAATTATTTGTCAAAATCCTTTTGAGCAGAAATTGGTAGAAGAGGATTATCAAAACACAAAGTTGATTGGTGCATAGATATGTCACAAAAAACCTTGTAGGCAGGGCCAGGCAAGACAGTTACATCACCTGGGTATTGGACTCAGCAACAGGTCAAAATGGCCCATATGGGCAGGGCACAGGCAGGGGAGTCACATAACCTGAATGTGGTGCCAAGTGATATGTGACGATGCCCCCTGTAGGCAGCATGAAGGCAGAAGAGACTCACGTCACCTGGATGCAAGGCCAAGCAATATGTCACAGTGCTCCCTTTTGGCAATGCTAAAGCAGGACCATGCTGCTGCATCACCTAATTGCTGGTTTCAGTGAAATTTTATAATTTCATCTGTGGGCTGGGCCCAGGGAGTAGAGTTAAATCACTCAGGTGATGGGAAGAATCTATGTCACAATCACACCTGAAGGAATGTCCAAGTACGTGATTAACAATCCCATAAGTGTCTAGGTTCTAGGTGTACTCCAGCCTGAGCGACAGACCGAGACTCCATCTCAAAAAAAAAAAATGTTTTGCTATCACCAGATGCGGTGGTTCATGCCCGTAATCCCAGCACTTTGGGAGACCGAGGTGGGCAGATCACAAGGTCAGGAGATGGAGACCATCCTGGCTAACACAGTGAAACCCCGTCTTACTAAAAATACAAAAAATTAGCCAGGCGCGGTGGCGGGCGCCTGTAGTCTCAGCTACTCAAGAGGCTGAGGCAGGAGAATGACAGTACCTGGGAGGCAGAGCTTGCAGTGAGCACAGATAGTGCCACTGCACTCCTGCACTCCAGCCTGGGTGACAGAGCAAGACTCCATCTCATAAAAAAAAAGACCAACCAGTTTTACAATCCCAAATCTGGATGGATGGTCACTTATGACAGTCACAATTCCAACTGTGGACTGCATCCATGTGTGGGATTCACAAGTGGGGTCTGTCCATCTGTGAGGGTCACAATTTTAACAGGTGCTTGGTTGTCCATACATGCAAGTCAATCTCACCTGTGTACTGGGCTCTGTGATGGCACATTGTGTACAATCCAAAGGCTTTATACCATAGGTGAGAGTGTGGTAATCCACTCTGACCTTCATAAAGATAGGAGACCCAGAATCTTATCCATTTTCCTAAGCCTGGCTATGAGAGACAGCATATCAACTACTGTCTGGTTTAAGATATGAGAGTCATCATCTCACCTGTGAGATGGGACATGTAACCTGTGAGTAGGTAGTGAGCAGGAGAGTCACATCACCTGGGTGCTTGGCCAGAGATTTGTACAATA
>NW_012108197.1:582339-583331 GCF_000951045.1 Mandrillus leucophaeus
TATGTCATAGTGCTCCCTATGGGCAGCGCCAAGTCAGGAGAATAGATTCCCATCACCTAGGTCCTGGCTTCAGCGATGTGTCACAATCCTATCTGTGGCCTGAGCCCAGGCAGGAGAGTCAAATCACTCAAGTGCTGGACAAAGGCATATGTCACAATCACAGCTGCAAGAAGGTCCATGAATGAGAGGAACAATCCTGCACATGTCCAGGAGTCACAGTCTCAACCGTGGACTCTATTTCTACGTGAGAGCTTCTATCTGTCCTGCACACTGGGTCTCCTTAGTGGAGTCAAAGTCTCTTAGATTTCAGGTGTCCTGAATCTTGGTCTGAGAGTCACCAACTCACCTGTGGACTGGATTCAAGGATGAAAGTCAATTTTCCAACATTTGAAATGTTTTTTGGTGTGGAAATTCAGAATCTCAACAGTGTGCTGTGTTCATATGGAATGATGGCAATCATGAGTGTTGGCTGGGTGTGGATATGATGTCACAATCACACCTGTATGCTGAGGTCTATTAGGACATTCTCTGTACTACTTCAAGGCCTTATACTGCATACATAAGACTCATGATCCAGCCTGAGACCTTTATGCCCACATGGACCCATAATTGTACCTGTAGCCCTAAGTCCAGGGATGGGAGTCAACATGTCTCCAGCTGGCTTAGTCCAGATAACAGATTACTTAACTGCCTATGAGCTGGGTTTAGAAATGTTTTGCCATTTCGGCCGGGTGCGGTGGCTCATGCCTATAATCCCAGCACTTTGGGAGGCTGAGGCGGGCGGGTCAACTAAGGTTGGGAGTTTGTGACCAGCCTGACCAACATGGAGAAACCCCATCTCTACTAAAAATACAAAATTAGCCGGATGTGGTGGTACATGCCTGTAATCCCAGCTTCTCAGGAGGCTGAGGCAGGAGAATCGCTTGAACCCAGGAGGCGAAGGTTGTCATGAGCCAAGATCGCGCCATTGCACTCCAGCCTGGGCAACAAGA
>NW_012108197.1:584361-585866 GCF_000951045.1 Mandrillus leucophaeus
CTTCCCGCTCTGGGAAATTTGCCCCCGCCGTCCCTGCCAGTGGCTGTCGTGGGTAGCCCCGCCTTGGAGCCTCGGCTACAGAGCCGCGCGGGACGGAAGAGCTGCGGGTGGGGAGGGACCAGCGGTCGGAGAAGGGACGGCCCTGCAGGCGACGCGGGGACTGGAAAGGGAGCCTGGGTGGGAAAAGGCGCTGGCGGCTGATCGTGCCCCCCGGGCCAGCCCCCGGGCTTTGCTGCCAACACTTACCAAAATTCACACCCAGAGCGGGCGCACTAGTTTGTGTGGCGCCTGGAACTGCAGGGTCCCCACCCAAGTACGAGACCCCCGGAGGCAACCCTGTCCAGGGGTGTCCACAGTCCCGGCCCCAGACCCCAGGTCCTGGCCATATTCGCCAAAGTCAGAGGCTGGAATCTGGAGGGCGGATGTAGGGCGTCAGCTGAGCCCAGCTCTTGCCCGGCGGTGGCCAGCATAACGCAGTAAGACTCTCTGGAGTCCCCACTGCCCCCAACCTGCTGTCAAGCCCGCTGGGCTAAGCGATCCCTCTGCTCCCAGAGGTGCGTACCCAACGCCAGGCAGAGGGAGCAAGTGTGGGGCTGCTGGCGGTCAAGGTCCCCGGAGATGATGAGGGTCTTCTAGGAGGAGCCCCGGGGCCACAGAAGGGGAGGGGAGTGTGCGCGAAGCCCACCTTGCAAAGGCGTTCTCGTCCCGGAGGGGCTGCGCCTTCGGCCTCCAGACAAGTCTCTGTGCGCCCCCAGTGCTGCTGCCGGCACCTGCGCTCCACACTCCTGGCTACCAAACAAAGAGGAAGCCAGTCCCCTGGGAACAGGCCACTCTCAGCTTCAGGTAGGGCTGGAGGCCCAGTGAGTCTGAGTGACCGACAAGTGAATGAGCTGGGAATGAAGCCTCCTGGGGCCAGGAGAGAGAGACGGGGTGGGAGGGCAATGAATGCCTGTACCTCTGGGGCTCCGGGCTGCCAGTGGCCCGACCAGGCTCCCGGTGTCCTCCTCCAACCTCAGTTTCCTCACCTGTCCCACAGGACGAATATAGCAGGACTGTTGTGATGATGAGGCCAGATAATCCTGGTAAGCATTTATTAGCCTGCTTGGTCTCTGGATATATATTTTTTTTCTTGGTAAAGAAACTTTGCCGCCCAATATCTACTATGGGGGAAAGAGTTTGGGAGGCAGAAGGCAGGACTCTCACCCTTGGCTTCAGAATCCCTTATGGGTTCCCCATCCCTTAGGTTCAATTAAAGCGCATAGTTGGAAATAAGTCCCCTACCCAGTACAGCGACAGCATCAAGAACCAGAAGATCTTGTCTTATTGCCAAATGCTAATTCCTCGTGGGGGTTAGCTTCAGACAGGAGTCTGAAATTGATTCTCACTCTCCGGGGTTGATCCAAGGCTCTTGTGATGCGAGGTTGCTCTACCCCATCCCACCCCCGTGCTTCCCCCAGTGCATTGGGAGTCCTTAACTATATTGACCTCAATTTGGAAACAATGTT
>NW_012108197.1:590880-591495 GCF_000951045.1 Mandrillus leucophaeus
AGGTTGTGATGAGCCAAGATCGCGCCATTGCACTCCAGCCTGGGCAACAAGAGTGAAACTCCGTCTCAAAAACAAAAACACAGAATAAAACAAAAGAAATGTTTTGCCATTTCAACCCTGGCCTGATGTTCACATATGACATTCAAAATTGCAGCTGTAGACTGTATCCACTTGTGAAATTGAGGAGCTCACCAGTTAGCTCTGTTCATGTGGGAGAGTAACAATCCTAAGGGCTGCTGTGTTGTGCCTCTGAGAAACACAACCTTACCTGTGTGCTAGGCTCTGTGATGACACTCTCTGTCACCTGAGAGCTTTACAAAATATGCAAGACGGTGTCAATTCTTTATGATCTTCATAAAGAGAAGAACCAAAAACTTTTCCATTTGCCTAAGAGTTAAAATGTATCAAATCCTAAAATGTATAAATGTATAAAATCAAGCTGTGACCCAACCACCTTAGGCCCGCGTTGTCACGACCTCCTGAGGGTTTGTCACGGGTGTGTCTTTAATCTTGGCAAAACAAACTTTCTAAATTGAGACCTGTCTCAGATACTTTGGGGTTCACTTTACTAATTTTAGGTAGAATTTAAAATTCTTCTTAAAATAGAAACAAACA
>NW_012108197.1:594040-594366 GCF_000951045.1 Mandrillus leucophaeus
TGGTGGTCTCTTCACACGGACGCGCATGACAGGCACAGTGAGAGTGCAGCACACATGTGAGTTGTTTGCATTATCATGCTGCAGGTTGTTGTAATTCTTTTTCACTCATCATTTAGATCTTGAAACTCTGTTTACCTCATTGCATGTAAGGAACATACATTTTGAATTATGTTTAGTATTTCACACTGAAATTATTTAAAATGTCTATAGCTAGGTAAGGTGTGGTTGCTCATGCCACCATCAAACCACAGCACTCCAGCTTAAGTGACAGACTGAGATTCTGTCTCAAAAAATACATGTAAATAGTTGGCCGGGTGCAGTGGCTC
>NW_012108197.1:597776-599326 GCF_000951045.1 Mandrillus leucophaeus
AGGAGATCATTCAGGAGAAATTCCCTGACCTAGAAAGACAGACCAACATTCAAATTTAGAAAATACAGAGAACCTCAGTATGATACTTCATGAGAAGATCAACCCCAAGACACATAATCCTCAGATTCTCCAAGGTCGAAATGAAGGAAGAAATGTTAAGGTCAGCCAGAGAGAAAGGTCAGGTCATCTACAAAGGGAAGCCTATTGGACTAAAAGCAGATCTCTTAGCAGAAACCCTACAAGCAGGAAAGAGTCAGGGGCCAATATTTGACATTCTGGAATAAGCTAATTTTCAACCAAGAAATTATATCCAGCCAAACTAAGCTTCATAAGCAAAGGAGTAATAGAATCCTTTTCAGACAAGCGAATGCTGAGGGAATTCATCATCATAAGGTCTGCCTTGGTAGAATACCTGAAAGAAGTACTAAATATGGGGGAAAAAACCCATACCAGTCACTGCAAAAACACACTGAAATACAAAGATCAATTACACTGTGAAGAATCCGCAACAACTAGTGTGCAAAATAACCAGCTAGTATCATTATGACAGGATCAACTTCACACAAAGCAATATTAACATTAAATGTAAATGGGTTAAATGGTCCAATTAAAAGATATAGACTGGCCAATTGGATGAAGAGTAAAGACTTATTGGTGTGCTGTATTCAAGAGATTCATTTAACATGCAAAGACACACATATGCCCAAAATAAAAAAATTTTAAAAAAAGGAAAATTTACCAAGTAAAATAGAAAGCAGAAAAAAGCAGGGGTGGGGGGCCAGGCGTGGTGGCTCAAGCCTGTAATCCCAGCACTTTGGGAGGCCGAGACGGGTGGATCACGAGGTCAGGAGATCGAGACCATCCTGGCGAACACAGTGAAACCCCGTCTCTACTAAAAAAAAATACAAAAAACTAGCCGGGCGAGATGGGAGGCGCCTGTAGTCCCAGCTACTTGGGAGGCTGAGGTGGGAGAACGGCATAAACCCAGGAGGCGGAGCTTGCAGTGAGCTGAGATCTGGCCACTGTCCATCTCAAAAAAGAAAAAAAAAAAAAAAAAAAAAAAAAGGCAGGGGTGGCAATTCTAGTTTCCTAAAAAACAGGCTTTAAACCAACAAAAATCAAAAAAGCAAAGAAGGGCATTACATAAGGTAGCAGGACAAGCCACAGACAAAACCCCTCAGACACCGAGTTAAAGAAGGAAGGGCTTATTTGGCTGGGAGCATCAGCAAGACTCATGTCTCCAAAAACTGAGCTCCCTGAATGAGCAATTCCTGTCTCTTTTAAGGGCTTACAACTCTAAGGGGGTCCATGTGAGAGAGCCATGATTGATTGAGCAAGCAGAGGATGTGTGACTGGGACAGGGATTTTCACAATGCTTTTCCATATAACGTCTGGAATCTATAGATAACATAACCAATTAGGTCAGGGGTTGATCCTTAACGAGGCCCAGGGTGTGGCACTGGGCTGTCTGCCTGTGGGTTTCATTTCTGCCTTTTAGTTTTTACTTCTTCTTTCTTTGGAGGCAGAAGTTGGGCATAAGACAATGTGAG
>NW_012108197.1:602571-603184 GCF_000951045.1 Mandrillus leucophaeus
AAAAAACTGTGGTCATCAGAGGCTCAGATGGGTCATAACACACATCAGGCTGGTCATTTCCTGAGCTACATACCTTGTATAGAATAGCATTATACAAACAAGGTCTTCTTAGAGTCCCAGTACACTTACAGTAACCATAAAATAATAGAACTGTAGCAACTTTTTTTTTTTCTTTTTTTTTTGAGACGGAGTCTTGCTCTGTCGCCCGGGCTGGAGTGCAGTAGCCGGATCTCAGCTCACTGCAAGCTCCGCCTCCCGGGTTTACACCATTCTCCTGCCTCAGCCTCCCGAGTAGCTGGGATTACAGGCACCCGCCGACTCAGCCGGCTAGTTTTTTGTATTTTTTAGTAGAGACGGGGTTTCACCGTGTTAGCCAGGATGGTCTCGATCTCCTGACCTCGTGATCCACCTGTCTCGGCCTCCCAAAGTGCTGGGATTACAGGTTTGAGCCACCGCGCCCGGCCTGTAGCAACTTTTTGTCCGACCTCAGTGACTTGAGGTATGCACTGGGAACAGTCATCAGTCTGAGGAAGGTCAATTGATGTCCTTACTGTACAAGTCCACATTTTAAGAAAAATAAGTCTTAAGAAAACAGTGAGTTTTCTCATGCTTC
>NW_012108197.1:603234-604823 GCF_000951045.1 Mandrillus leucophaeus
ATGTTCAAGGATGGTCTCGGAGGTTGGGCCCACTAGAATAAACTGAGTCTGATACCTCTACACAGTTATGTTCAACTGGGCTCTCTGATACAGGAGCAAGGTGGTGGGGTTTAAGGTGTTGCAAACTTCAATGGTTATGTGGGGATTTTCACATAGCAAGCTTTGGCACTTGGTTAATCTAGCATTTGTTAGCCAATGATGTCCTTTGGTATTCATCAAAGTTACCACAGCACAAGAGGCCTTTATATTCAGGTTTTGCCCAAGGGTTAGTTTATCTGTTTCTTGTGCTAACAGGGTCATTGCTGACAGGGCCCTTAGACTTGGGGGTCAGCCTTTGGAAACCCCATGTAGTTGTTTTGAAAGATAGGCCACTGGCCTTGGCCAGGGCCCCACAGTCTGGGTTAAAACTCCAACTGCCATTTTTTCTCTTTCTGGCACATAAAGTGTAAAGGGTTTTGCCAGGTAAGGTAGCCCCAGGGCTGGCACCAACATGAGTTTTTCTTTTAACTCATGAAAAGCTCATTGCTGTTGGTTGTAATAGAAGTAGTTTATCCAATCTACGTTTTTATTAACGTCACCCACCAAAATATTGACTCAAATCCTGCAGCTATTTGATTTCAAGCTTTAAATTGATCTGGTATTCCTCGTGGGACTCCAATTGTGTCTAAATAGATGTGAGAGTCAAAAGACCCATAAGGGGCTTCTCTCACTTTACAATGTCTTATTTTTCCTCCCTCTGGTTGGTGAAATGCCAGGGTGAAAGAGATAGCCAATTGGACTAAAGTACAAGTTCCACTCCAGTTACTTGGCAGGGTGCCCAGTAAAGGTCCACCACAATACCACCACACATTGGCTCGGGGATGAACAAGGGCTGATTGATTGATACGCTCTTGAAGATTCTTAAGCTCACTGCATCCCTTCAGGTCTCCAAGGAACGCTAAGTTTCCTCCCTGTTATGAGAGATGTGAAGTGAACTTAGTGTTGGGAGACGAAAGCTAGATGGCCTTTGGGGGCTGACCCGCAGGGTGCCAGACTTTGGGATATAGCAAAGGGAGCTTGGCATGACTTATTACTCCAGGTTGTAGAATCCTGGGAAAGAGCTACCATCAAGCCCATGCATGGTTGACTGGAGAACCACCTTAGTGGAAAGGGGACAGTCGGGGCCTCTGACCTGCCATGTGCACAAGCATAACAATTGCTTTTGTTTAATGTGTGGATGGAATATTTGATCCGTTCCAACCAGGCATTTACATCTTAATTGCCAAAGTTTGTTTCAAGTCTGTAACTTCTATGATCCTCTAGCAAAATGAATGTATGATTTTAGGAAATTACAAAAACCGGTAGGGGCAGTCCATCCTTGCACGTTAGTAGTCCACAGAATGTTGGACCAACTAAGGCATAAAAGCTCTACATTGGGGGGCAAGAATCCTGGTTGACACTGGAGTCTTTATCGAAATTTCCCCAGATTAAATGGTCCTAATTTACTAATGCCCAGTCTGAGGAGAATCAGGAGGGACAGAGGTACTTTTCTGAAGTAGACAGCTGTCTTTGACTTGGCAAGTCTCCACAGGGTATAACAAGGCAAGCAT
>NW_012108197.1:604873-607059 GCF_000951045.1 Mandrillus leucophaeus
ACTTGGTTAATCTAGCATTTGTTAGCCAATGATGTCCTTTGGTATTCATCAAAGTTACCACAGCACAAGAGGCCTTTATATTCAGGTTTTGCCCAAGGGTTAGTTTATCTGCTTCTTGTGCTAACAGGGTCATTGCTGACAGGGCCCTTAGACATGGGGGTCAGCCTTTGGAAACCCCATGTAGTTGTTTTGAAAGATAGGCCACTGGCCTTGGCCAGGGCCCCACAGTCTGGGTTAAAACTCCAACTGCCATTTTTTCTCTTTCTGGCACATAAAGTGTAAAGGGTTTTGCCAGATCAGGTAGCCCCAGGGCTGGCGCCAACATGAGTTTTTCTTTTAACTCATGAAAAGCTCATTGCTGTTGGTTGTAATAGAAGTAGTTTATCCAATCTACGTTTTTATTAACGTCACCCACCAAAATATTGACTCAAATCCTGCAGCTATTTGATTTCAAGCTTTAAATTGATCTGGTATTCCTCGTGGGACTCCAATTGTGTCTAAATAGATGTGAGAGTCAAAAGACCCATAAGGGGCTTCTCTCACTTTACAATGTCTTATTTTTCCTCCCTCTGGTTGGTGAAATGCCAGGGTGAAAGAGATAGCCAATTGGACTAAAGTACAAGTTCCACTCCAGTTACTTGGCAGGGTGCCCAGTAAAGGTCCACCACAATACCACCACACATTGGCTCGGGGATGAACAAGGGCTGATTGATTGATACGCTCTTGAAGATTCTTAAGCTCACTGCATCCCTTCAGGTCTCCAAGGAACGCTAAGTTTCCTCCCTGTCATGAGAGATGTGAAGTGAACTTAGTGTTGGGAGACGAAAGCTAGATGGCCTTTGGGGGCTGACCCGCAGGGTGCCAGACTTTGGGATATAGCAAAGGGAGCTTGGCATGACTTATTACTCCAGGTTGTAGAATCCTGGGAAAGAGCTACCATCAAGCCCATGCATGGTTGACTGGAGAACCACCTTAGTGGAAAGGGGACAATCAGGGCCACTGACCTGCCATGTGCACAAGCATAACAATTGCTTTTGTTTAATGTGTGGATGGAATATTTGATCTGTTCCAACCAGGCATTTGCATCTTAATTGCCAAAGTTTGTTTTAAGTCTGTAACTTCTATGATCCTCTAGCAAAATGAGTGTATGATTTTAGGAAATTACAAAAACCGGTAGGGGCAGTCCATCCTTGCACTTTAGTAGTCCACAGAATGTTGGACCAACTAAGGCATACAAGCTCTACATTGGGGGGCAAGAATCCTGGTTGACACTGGAGTCTTTATCGAAATTTCCCCAGATTAAATGGTCCTAATTTACTAATGCCCAGTCTGAGGAGAATCAGGAGGGACAGAGGTACTTTTCTGAAGTAGACAGCTGTCTTTGACTTGGCAAGTCTCCACAGGGTATAACAAGGCAAGCATTAAATGCAATAGTTTGAGGCACAATTGACTTGGTTATGTTAATAATGGTCAGCAATAGAGCAAGGAAAGAAGAAAGAGTAATAGAATAGTTGAAGGAGTTAAATTTTTCTTTGCTTTAGTTGGTAGGGTTTTCCCCCAGAACTATGGCCCACGACTCTGGAGGGAGTGGCACTTGCTTGACTCGGGTGTGATGAGTCCATCCTTTTTTCACTGTACAAACAGCAGTCTCAGTGGTTAGCAGCACAAGGTAGAGTCCTTCCTAGGCTGGCTCAAGTTTCCTTTCTTTTCACTCTTTGATAAGAATGTGATCTTCAGGCTGGTGCTGGTTTGCTGGAAATTCTAGAGGTGGTACATGTGCTAAAAGACTTTTAGTTTTAAGGGAAAAGAAAGTGGAAGATAAACCAAGTATATGATTTTCAAGAAATTGACCTTTTGTTTCAAATGTGGGGACGTCAGCAGTGGACTTTATAGTCCTCGGTGCCTTTTACTGAGAAATTTCCTTTAGCACCTATTTTTATTAGTTTTTAGACTGAAGAAGCCAAACACCATTTTATATTTGACAATCCTTCCTGTATGATTTTTATACCAGATAAGCTAAATGTCACCTTTATATTAGTGTGTTACTAATGTTAAACTTAGTTTTAATAAAACTTTGTAGACATGTTTATTCAATTTTTAATGTTGGACCATAAGGTAAGATTTTTACAGACTCTTTTTAACCTTCTAAAATCTTTCTTAAAGAACAGGTTAGTGCTTTAAGAAAA
>NW_012108197.1:611372-614223 GCF_000951045.1 Mandrillus leucophaeus
ATGGCTTTTTTTTTTTCAATTACCCAGCAGGAACCATCTGTCATCTTGTCCTGAAGGGAGTTCCTTCTAAGTCTGACTGGACCTTTTTATGGTAATTAAGATTTAGATCACCTGTTAGGAAACCTGCTGGGTTAAGGGAATTTTCAGTGGTTAATGTTAAATCATCTTTTTTTTTTTTTTTTTTTTTTACATAGGATACTTCTGAACTGGTGAGGGGTACTCACAGTGAGGTTTTCTCTAAAAGTTATTTATCTACCTTCTTCTGTTAGCAAAGCAGTTGTCACTACAGATTGAATGCATTTGGGCCATCTGTGAGTTACTGGGTTAAGGATTTTTGATAGGAAGGCTACAGGCTGTCAGTGGCCTCAGTGTTTTCAGACTATGCCCTCGTTTACACTTACAACAAGGTGGTATTGGAGTGTTGTAGGGTCATGGAGAAGACCTTCAATTATCAATTGTAGGTTTTAAATTTACCCTGGCTTTTAAAGCAATAGGGTACACTTTTCTTTCTTAACTATTTGTATATTTCTCTTTCTCTCTTTCTTTCTCTCTTTGGTTTTTTTTTTCTTTTTTTTTTTTGAGATGGAGTCTCGCTCTGTTGCCCAGGCTGGAGTGCAGTGGCGCGATCTCGGCTCACTGCAAGTTCCGCCTCCTCGGTTCCCGCCATTCTCCCGCCTCAGCCTCCCGAGTAGCTGGGACTATAGGCACCCGCCATCACGCCCGGCTAATATTTTGTGTTTTTAGTAGAGACGGGGTTTTACCATGTTAGCCAGGATGGTCTCGATCTCCTGACCTCATGATCCTCCTGCCTCGGCCTCCCAAAGTGCTGGGATTACAGGCATGAGCCACCACGCCTGGCCGCTTTCTCTCTTTGACTGTCTCTCTCTGTCTTTGACTTTCCTTTTGCCTTTGTCTCTTCCTCTCTCTCTGCCTCTTTCTTTCTCTCTATCTCACTCTCTTCTTGACTCCCTCTTTGTCTCTCTGTCTCTTCCTCTCTGTCTCTTCCTCTCTCTCTTTGCCTCTTTTTCTCTCTGTCTCTTTCCTCCCTCTCACTGCTGGTATTTCCTTGCCTTGTCAGCCGCTTATGCTGCTGTTCTCTCAACCACTTTGGGGGCAGGGGGTGTCTAAAACCAGCTGTAACCAAGTGTCTATGTACGGGAACTGGTCTGGGTGCCCTGGCTTACAGGTTACCTTGTGCCATACCTTTGAAACAAGGGACCTGTCCAGGCTTCCTTCTTGTATTTATTTATTTATTTATTTATTGTCCAGGTTTCTTTCTGATGGCCAACCCACCCCTAATGCTGGACAGTCTATCTTACACAAAGTTTTAAGTTTTCCTGGTGTCATGGTATTCCATAGTCTCCATTAAATCCTTTCTTGAAATTTTTCAACATAGTTCCTGGTGGGGTGGGCTTACTTTGTGACTGATCCGTGCTTCCTTGAGACAAAACACCACGCTCACACCACACGCACACCACAAAACAAAGAATGGGTTAAAAGGGCATATGTACACTTTCACAGTTTACACCAAACCAGAATCAAACCAAAATCAGAGTATCGAGAAATCCAAGCCAGGTCAAAACCAAAACCAAAGTATCAAGCAATACAAGTCAAGTCAAAAACAAAAACCAAAGTGCCATTACAGGCACGCTGTGGGTGATCAGGCCATGCTTCCACTCAAATGGAGTGGGCAAGTTACAAAGACCAGTCTTACCAAGTTTCAGATGTCTGGACTCCAAGTGCCAGTTCCTTCCTGGTGTTCAGCCACTGTGTTGCTCCTCCATGGGGGCCTGCTTTGCACCGCTCTGATGAGGCATTCCACCAGGGTAAAATACCTACCCAGGAGTGCTCTCAAGATCCGTGTCACTCAAGCTGGCCGGAATTCCCTGCAGGGATGCTTCACAGGGCAGGCCTAAGCCACCTAAGGGGCTCCCTCGACCGTCTATCCATTAATCACCTCACTTCCCAGTCAGGGAACCAAGAAATGTAGCAGGACAAGCCACAGACAAAACCCCTCAGACATCGAGTTAAAGAAGGAAGGGCTTGGCCGGGCATGCTGGCTCACGCCTATAATCCCAGCACTTTGGGAGGCCAAGGCAGGTGGATCACGAGGTCAGGAGATCGAGACCATCCTAGCTAACGTGGAAACGCAATCTCTACTAAAAATACAAAAAAAAATTAGTTGGGCATGGTGGCGGGCACCTGTAGTCCCAGCTACTCGGGAGGCTGAGGCAGGAGAATGGCATGAACCTGGGAGGTGGAGTTTGCAGTGAGCCAAGATAGTGCTACTGCACTCCAGCCTGGGCAGCAGAGCGAGACTCCATCTCAAAAAATAAGAAAAAAGAAAAAAAAGAAGGAAGGGCTTTATTCGGCCAGGAGCTTCGGCAAGACTCATGTCTCCAAAAACTAAGCTCCCCAAGTGAGGGATTCCTGTCCCTTTTAAGGGCTTACTATAGTAAGGGGGTCAGTGTGAGAGGGTCATGAACAATTGAGCAAGCAGGAGGTACGTGACTGGGGGCTACATGCACCGGTAATCAGAAAAGAACAGAAGAGGACAGCGATTTTCACAATGCTTTCCCACACAATGTCTGGACTTTGCAGATAATATAACTAGTTAAGTCAGGGGCCAATCTTTTACCAGGCCCAGGGCATGGTGCCGGGCTGTCTGCCTGTGGATTTCGTTTCTCCCTTTTAGTTTTTGCTTCTTCTTTCTTTGGAGGCAGAAATTGGGCATAAGACAATATGAAGGGTGGTCTCCTCCCTTAATAATGCTAAAGGAATCAATTCAACAAGAAGAGCTACCTATCCTAAATATATAGGCACTCAATACAGGAGCACACAGATTCATAAG
>NW_012108197.1:615458-616890 GCF_000951045.1 Mandrillus leucophaeus
ATTCTCCTGCCTCAGTCTCCAGAGTAGCTGGGATTACAGGCATGCACCACCATGCTTGGCTAATTTTTATATTTTTAGGAGAGATGGGGTTTCACCATGTTGGGCAGGCTCGTCTCGAACTCCTGACCTGACCTCAGCTGATCCACCTCTCAAAGTGCTGAGATTACAGGTGTGAGCCACCACGACTGGCCCAGGAGCTGCTTTTTTTGAAAAAATTAATAAAATACATAGAGCAGTAGCTAGAAAAGAAGAAAAGAGAGAAGAATCAAATAAACCCAATAAAAAATGATAAATAGGATATCACCAGTGACCCCACAAAAGTACAAACTACTAACAGAGAATACTATAAACACCTCCTTGCAAATAAACTAAAAAATCTAGAAGAAATGGATCAATTTCTGGACACATAAACCCTCCAAAGACTAAACCAGGAAGAAGTTGAATCCTTGAAAAAACAAACTAAGTTCTGAAATTTAGGGAGTAATAAATAGCCTACCAACCAAAACAAACAAACAAACAAACAAACAAACAAAAAAACACAAAAAGCCCAGAATGGACTAACAGCTGAATTCTACCAGAGGTAAAAAAGGAGCTGGTGAAGGAGTACCGTTATCTGGGGTAAATACCTGGGGTTCATCATCTCATGCTGAGAAGGTTAATGACACACACATACACACTTGGAGTGTGTTTAAAGAGCAGAAAGTTTAATAGAAGAAAGAAAAGAGAGAAGGAGTGAGAGAGCTCTCTCATGCAGAGAAAGTGGGGCACGCAAGGTTTCCAGGTTTGAAACAGAATGCAATTGATTTTTTAGAGAGGCTTGAAGAGGGGGTTATTGATTTACAAAAAGCTCAAAGCATTAGTTTGACCAGGTGTACCATTTACACAGCCTGCAAAAAAGCTTGCCCTCCCACCCCAATCTTTTATTATGCAAATGTGGCCTCTACCTGGCTGACTCCTGGACAACTGCACACATGGGGACAAAGAAAAGGAAGGGGGAATTGCCATAGTGGGTTGACCTGGCTTTTAGTACAGCTGCCCACATTCATCTATGCAAAGTTCTAGCTTGCTTATCTATGCTTGCAGCTTGACTTTTCAGGCTGCTTTATGTTAGAAAAGAAATGGTTTTTGGCTGCTTTCTATTAAAGGAAAATTTCACTGAGAACTTTTTTACCCTTGCTAAGTGCCTAAAATAATTTCTTAATAACTCCTATATTACTAGTACCATTTCTTCTGGAACTATTCCAAACAATTAAAAAGGAGAGACTCTCCTCCCTACTCATTTTATGAGGCCAGCATCATCCTGATACCGAAACCTGGAAAAGACACAACAAAAAAAGAAAACTTCAGGCCAATATCTCTGAAGAACATTGATGTGAATATCCTCAATAAGATACTGGCAAAGGGAATCCAGCAGCACATCAAAAAGCTTATC
>NW_012108197.1:616940-619019 GCF_000951045.1 Mandrillus leucophaeus
GACTTCCATACAATAATACTAGGAGACATTACCACTCCACTATTCATATTAGATCAATGAGAAAGAAAATTAATAAGAATATTCAGGACTTGAACTCAGGTCTGGATCAAGTGGACCTGATAGATATTTACAGAACTCTCCACCCCAAAACAACAGAATATACATTCTTCTCAGTGCCACATGGAACTTACTCTAAAACTAATAATATAATTGGAAGTAAAACACTCTTCAGAAAATGTAAAAGGACTCAAATTATATTATACTCTCTCTCAGATCACAGTGCAATCAAATTAAAACTCAAGATTAAGAAGCTCACTCAAAACTACACAACTACGTGGAAATTGGACAACCTGCTTCTGAGTGACTTCTGGGTACATAATGAAATTAAGGCAGAGAACACGAAGTGAAATTAAGGCAGAAATCATGAAGTTCTTTAAAGTCAATGAGAGCAAAAAAGCAGTGTACCAGAATCTATGGGATGCAGCCACAGCAGTGTTAAGAGGGAAATTTATAGCACTAAATTCTTACATTGGAAAGCTAGAAAGATCTCAAATCATCACCCTAACATTACAACTAAAAGAACTAGAAGGGCAAGAGCAAACAAATTTAAAAGTTAGCAGAGGACAAGAAATAACTAAGATCAGAGGAAACCTGAGGGAGATAAGGAGATAGAGACATGAAAAACCTTCAGAAAATCAATGAGTTCTAGATCTGAATTTTTGTTTTGTTTTGTTTTGTTTTGTTTGTTTTGTTTTTTTGAGATGGAGTCTCATACTTGTTGCCCAGGCTGGAGTGTAAGATCGTGGCTCACTGCAACCTCCACCTCCTGGGTTCAAGTGATTCTCCTGCCTCAGTCTCCAGAGTAGCTGGGATTACAGGCATGCACCACCATGCTTGGCTAATTTTTATATTTTTAGGAGAGATGGGGTTTCACCATGTTGGGCAGGCTCGTCTCGAACTCCTGACCTCAGCTGATCCACGTCCCAATGTGCTGAGATTACAGGTGTGAGCCACCACGACTGGCCCAGGAGCTGCTTTTTTTGAAAAAATTAATAAAATACATAGACCAGTAGCTAGAAAAGAAGAAAAGAGAGACGAATCAAATAAACCCAATAAAAAATGATACATAGGATATCACCAGTGACCCCACAAAAGTACAAACTACTAACAGAGAATACTATAAACACCTCCTTGCAAATAAACTAAAAAGTCTAGAAGAAATGGATCAATTTCTGGACACATAAACCCTCCAAAGACTAAACCAGGAGGAAGTCGAATCCTTGAAAAAACGAACTAAGTTCTGAAATTTAGGGAGTAATAAATAGCCTACCAACCAAAAAAAAAAAAACAAAAAATACACAAAAAGCCCAGAATGGACTAACAGCTGAATTCTACCAGAGGTAAAAAAGGAGCTGGTGAAGGAGTATCGTTATCTGGGGTAAATACCTGGGGTTCATCATCTCATGCTGAGAAGGTTAATGACACAGACATACACACTTGGAGTGTGTTTAAAGAGCAGAAAGTTTAATAGAAGAAAGAAGAGACAGAGGGAGTGAGAGAGCTTTCTCATGCAGAGAAAGTGGGGCACCCAAGGTTTCCAGGTTTGGAACAGAATGCAATTGATTTTTTAGAGAGGCTTGAAGAAGGTGTTATTGATTTACAAAAACTCAAAGCATTGGTTTGACCAGGTGTACCATTTACACAGCCTGCAAAAAAGCTTGCCCTCCCACCCCAATCTTTTATTATGCAAATGTGAACTCTACCTGGCTGACTCCTGGACAACTGCACACATGGGGACAAAGAAAAGGAAGGGGGAATTGCCATAGTGGGTTGACCTGGCTTTTAGTACAGCTGCCCACATTCATCTATGCAAAGTTCTAGCTTGCTTATCCATACTTGCAGCTTGACTTTTCAGGCTGCTTTATGTTAGAAAAGAAATGGTTTTTGGCTGCTTTCTATTAAAGGAAAATTTCACTGAGAACTTTTTTACCCTTGCTAAGTGCCTAAAATAATTTCTTAATAACTCCTATATTACTAGTACCATTTCTTCTGGAACTATTCCAAACAATTAAAAAGGAG
>NW_012108197.1:622199-624082 GCF_000951045.1 Mandrillus leucophaeus
GAAAATGGCAATCATGAAAAGAAAAATTTCAAAGACTGTCAATGAAAATTTGGATTAACTAGAACTAGAAATATGAAATGTTACAGTAACTTTGGAAAATAGTTTAGTGGTTTATTATAAAGTTGAGCATACCCTTACTATGTTATCAAGCCATCCCACTGCTAGGTCTTACTAAAGCAAACTGAAAACCAATGCTGAAATGAAACTTTTTGTGGATGTCTATTGGTCACTTTATTTGTAGTTGCAAAAAGCTGGATGTAAACAAGATGGTTCTCAACAGGTGAATGAATAAACAAACCAGTGCATCCATACAATAGAATCCTAGTTGTCAATTAAAAAAAAAAAAATCACAGTATAGCAGTATATATGAGTCACAAATGCATTTCTTTAATTGAAGAAAGCAGTATCTAAAAGACTACAAATTATATAACCCAAGTATATGGCATTGTAGAAAAATAAAATTATAGGGATTCATAATAATCAGGCCAGGCTTGATGGCTCAAGTGTATAATCTCAGCACTTTGGGAGGCTGAGGTGAGAGGATTGTTTGAGTCCAGGATTTTGAGAACAGGCTGGGCAACATAGAAAGACCTCCCTACAAAAGAAGAATAAAAAGAGAATAATCACTGATTGCCAAAGAGTGTAGAGTTAACTACAAATAGGAAGCATCAGATAATTTTGAGGGCAACAAAGTTCTGTGTGGTACTCTGAAGATGGCTATGCGACTCTAGACAGCTTTCAAAACCTATAGAACTGTACAGCACAAAGAAGGAATGTTCCTCTCTGCAAATTATAAACAACAAGGATTTGGGGAAAATTCAGATAAAATGCAGGAAGTAAAAAGAGTTTACCCTTACTAGAAATTTATCACCTAACCCTCTTGAAGAAGGTCGGAATGAAAGGACTTGGTGTAAATCACTTTGAATAACAGTATTTTGATTAAATACTGCAAGACTCAAGAACTGAACACAAACATTGTGTTCTGGTTGGTATTGCTCATCTATAAGTGTATAGATTAGTAATTTTTAAAAGCATTCTATGTTATTATATACATATATAATATAACTAGTGCCTGCTTCTCCCGAAAGTTAAAAAAAAGAGAATTCTAGACTGTAGTTGAGAATATCTTGATAAATGCATGTATCATAACGTATCTATTGAGAGAGAGAGACAGAGATGTGTTACACAGGAGTCAATATTAATATGCACCTTTTCAAACTCTGTTTGCTGTGAGGTTGCAGAAGCAGTGACACCCCAGTAATAATGGGCATGCCTAGCTCTCATATCATGGTTTGTAAGCACCACTCCTCAACAAAAAAAAAGCAAGACTACTTGTAATAAGAGATAATTCTAGCACTGGAGTGGAAAATCCAAGTTAAGGTAGTGTATTGCTAATTCAAAAAGTTTAAAAGTGCTTTATGAACAACAGAAGCAGTCATGTCAGAGAAAATCAACCTGAAAGACTTCCCAGGATCCCAAGCTGGAAAAATGTGAAAAATACAATGAATATTATTGGCATTGGATTAAAACCTAGAAAAAAAAAATCCATGAATCCATAGAGAAAAATACAAATAAGAAAAAAAGAAGGCCGGACACCGAGGCTCACGCCTGTAATCCCAGCACTTTGGGAGGTCAAGGCGGGCAGATCACCTGAGGTTGGGAGTTCGAGACCAGCCTGACCAACATGAAGAAACCCGTCTCTACCAAAAATACAAAATTAGCCGGGCGTGGTGGTGCATGCCTGCAACCCCAACTACTTGGGAGGCTGAGGCAGGAGAATCATTTGAACCTGGGAGGTGGAGGTTGCAGTGAGCTGTGATCACGCCATTGCACTCCAGCCTGGGCAACAAGAGGGAAATTCCATCAAAGAAAGAAAAGAAAGA
>NW_012108197.1:625252-626976 GCF_000951045.1 Mandrillus leucophaeus
GGTTTCACCGTGTTAGCCAGGATGGTCTCGATCTCCTGACCTCGTGATCCGCCCGTCTTGGCCTCCCAAAGTGCTGGGATTACAGGCTTGAGCCACCGCTCCCGGCCTGTTTGTTTTTTCTTTTTAAAGTTTGTCTACTAGAAAATTTAAAATTCACATGCAGCTCACGTTTTATTTCAGAGGACTGCCTTCTTTTTAAAACCTCAGGAAATCTGATGAAAGAAAACAGAAATCAGGAAGGACATAAAATCAGAAAATTTTAGATAATTGTTATTATATTCTTTTCATTTGTGAATAACCATATAATGTATCATTTATAAAAGAATATGACCTTATACAAAAGGTTAAATGCAAATACCCTCTGGGGTTGGCCTGGCTTACTTAGTTCAGGGAGGAAGCCCTGCCTGAAAAGGCTGCTGCAGCCTAGACTGTCACTCTTTTCTTTCTTTCTTTTTTGGCGGGGGGCAGACTGTCTTTCTCTCTCACCCAGAATGGGTGATCTCGGCTCATTGCAACCTCCGCCTCCCGAGTTCAAGCGATTCTCGTGCCTTAGCCTCCGGAGTAGCTGGGATTACAGGCGCCCGCCACCACGCCCCGCTAATTTTTATTTTTAGTAGAGACGGGGTTTTGCCATGTTGTCCAGCCTGGTCTCCAACTCCTAACCTCTAGTGATCCACCCGCCTGGGCTTCCCTCCCAAAGTGCTGGGATTACAGCCGTGAGCCACCGCGCAGCCCATCAGTCTTCATTCAGTCCAGCATCTGATCACATCTCTGTCACTCAGGGTCTGAGGAGGCGGGGATTGAAGAATTATCCAATCAGGAACTCTGGTCTAGGAACCGTCCAATCAGGGACATAGCTGGAGCGGAAAAGGCGGCATCCGAGAGGTGGCCCGGCGGTTATTTCTCGTTGCAGCGCCGGTTTTCAGTCTCGTCTTGACTGCTCTGTGACCTCATACTCTGTGGCCCTGTAACCTGCGGAGTTGGGAGCTCCACAGCTAAGATGCCAGGTGCCCCTGGAAGCCTAGAAATGGTGAGAGTGCCTGTCTGACATCCCAAGAAAGGGAAGGGGCTGATTGGAACCGGTGGGAAGTGGCTGTGGCGGGACTCAGGCCTCCCGGCAGTCAGCTCCACAATCTGCGCCTGGAGTTCTTCTTGCCCAGCTCGGCCTCAGTCCCCTTCAGCCATAAGATGGCGGCTGCGCTGACTGCGGGACCCCGGGCCACCTGTCTCTTCCAGGCGCTGTGACTGTGCCCTGGCCTTGAGCCCTTTCTGGGCCGCTCTGCACCCGCAGGGCCGCGCCTCACAGATTGTGCAGGGACCACGGGAGGGGCGTCAGGGGAGAATCCTGACTCAGGGTGCGGGTTCATGAATGGGAAGAGTTTCAGTCCAGTGAGGTTTCCAGTCCCTCTTTTCTTCTATTAAAAATTTATGCCAGTCACCACTAAAGTAATGAATTTAATCAAAGGGTGATTCAAAAACGGTAGAGCACCTAGCTATATAGTTTGTAGTTTATGGTCTATGGAAGGGATTTGACGGAAAGAGTTTTTAAAGGTGTATAATGAAGAAAACCAAATTCAATAATAGGCTATGTACAGTTACATAGTTTCTCAATTTGTACAATCAAGATGGAAATTTCCCGTTTATATAATCAGAGGTTATTTGTAGTTTATAGTGGGTTAAACCTGAGTTCTGTTTCCCCCAATGTATAATTTACCCCCCCCCCC
>NW_012108197.1:632049-633630 GCF_000951045.1 Mandrillus leucophaeus
TGCCTACCTGTAGTCCCCAGCTACTCAGAGGCTGAGGCAGGAGAATTGCTTGAACTCAGGAGTTGGAGATTGCAGTGAGCTGCGATTGCACCACTGCACTCCAGCCTGGGCGACAAAGCAAGACTCCGTCTCAAAAAAAAAAAAGAAAATTAAAGCCTGAACCCAGTGACTCTAATTAAGCTAAGGCTAATGCTGAGCCTGCAAAAGGAGATTATTAAAGGATCACTTAGTTTTTTGGGGGGAGTCTTCTCTGCAGATATTCCAGCCTGCTCACCCCAGCCATGGAAGAAGCGTTTATCCTGAGAGAAGCTACAGAGCCGTGGAAAGTTGGAGACCCACAGCCAGATGCAGTTAAGGTTAAGATGAAAGGGGATTGGGAGGGTCTTACTGAAGATGAAATTGTTACTGTTTTGAGGTAGTTTCTAGACTTTGTAAGGTAAAACAAAGTTAGATTTATGTTGGAAAAATAATTGAATTCCAAAAGAGTATTGCAAGAGGAGGATGTACTAACTATAAGATCTTTAAAGATTGCAAATTTAGGCAGACAAGGGCCTTGTTTCATATGGAAGAGCAAACAATATTAGGAGGTGGGAGGTGATGGCAAAGGGAGGGTGAAAAAATGAGATCTTAGATCAGAGAATGTTTTACCCTGAAGTCGTCATGTTCTTAGGAACTACATAAAATGGGGTTGTATGTCGACTCAGACTGGGGGTAGCTAAAAGTTCAGAAGCCTGTTGAAAGGAAATAAACTTAAGTAATGCTTGATTAAGAAGTATTTTAGGTTGACCACTAAAAACAAAGTCAGCTGATTATTTATTTATTTATTTATTTAAATGAGAAAAAGGAGATAGTGTGCAGAGTCTGTGTCTGGCTGTGTGATAGGTAAGAAAAGAGAACACCATCTAAGTCATAATGGGAAGGGTATTTCTTTCTGACTTTTCCTGGATTGTATCTTTTCTGATGAACTGATAAATGTAACTGATGTTTTCCTGAGTTCTGTGAGTAGCTCTATGATATTATTGAACTTGAGGAAGGTTATGAGAGTATCCAGTTTTTGAACAGTAGCTCAGAAACAGATGGGCCCATGAGGTTTGTGACTGGCATCTGCAGTAAGAACAATGTTGTGAGACTGAGCCCTGAATCAGGGTCTGTGCTGACTCTGGGTGGTGTCAGAATTCAAATGTTAGGCAATGAGTTGGTGTTGGAGAATTGCTTGGTGTTTACTAAGCTCTACAAATTTGGTTTCAGCTGAGAGATATCACAGAGGCCTGGTCTGGAATGGATCTATGGGTGTCTGGGAATGGGAGGCTCGCTTTTCTCTACACAGGCCATCACACTGCCCATTAACCCTGTGATTTCAGGTCTCCACCCAGGGTGAGAGAGGATACAAATTTAGAGGGAAAAAGTTCTGATAACAGACCCCCCTTTTCCACTGCTGCCACCACAGGATTCCCACCTTCTAACAAACATACCCACTACACATTGACTTGTCCACATCCCTCTTAGGACTAGGTACCACCCTCAGGAATTTCACCACGGCATTTTTGATCCTAGTGTTTCTTGCCAAAAACTCACAAAAGT
>NW_012108197.1:637205-637584 GCF_000951045.1 Mandrillus leucophaeus
GGCCAGGCTGGTCTTGATCTCCTGACCTCAAATGATCCACCCGCCTCGGCTTCCCAAAGTGCTGAGATTACAGGCATGAGCTACCACACCCGGCTATCTCTGACTCTTTAAGCAGTGTTTTGTGATTCTTGACATAGAAATCTTTTCACTTCTCTGATTAGGTGTACTCCTGGATATTTTGTGTGTGTGTGTGGCAATTGTGAAGGGGATTGTGTTTTTGATTTGGCTTTTGGCTTGAATGTTGTTAATATACAGAGATTCTGCCAATTTTTATACATTTGTTGTGTATTCTGAAATTTTGCTGAAGTGGTTTGTCAGTTTGAAGAGCTTTTCTGCAGAGACTGTAGGGTTTTCTAGATACAGAACTATGTCATCTGCA
>NW_012108197.1:637634-639654 GCF_000951045.1 Mandrillus leucophaeus
AATGAGAACATGCATTTGACTTTCTCTTTCTGCATTAGTTTTCTAAGGATAATGGTCTCCAGCTCCATCCATGTTGCTGCAAATAACATAATCTTGGTCGCTTTTTATGGCAACACAGTATTCCATGATGTTTATGTACCATATTTTGTTTCTATTAAATCTTTTATTTTATTTTATTTTACTTATTTTTGGAGACTGGGTCTCACTGTGTCACCCAGGCTGGAGTATAGTGGTGTGATCTCGGCTTACTGCAGCCTCAACCTCCCGGGCTCAAGCAGTTCTACCTCAGCCCCCAAGCAGCTGGTACTACAGGTGTGTGCCACCAAGCCCAGCTAATTTTTCTTCTTGTATTTTTTGTTGAGATGGGGTTTTTCCATGTTGTTTAGGCTGGTCTTGAACTCCTGAGCTCAGGCAATTTACCTGCCTCAGCCTCCCAGAGTGCTGAAACTACAGGCATGAGCCACCACACCTTACCATACTATATTTTCTTTCTCTAGTTTACCATTGGTAGGCATTTAGGTTGATTCTATGTCTTTGCTGTTGTGAATAGTGCTGCAATGAACATGCATGTGCGTGTGTCTATGACAGAATAACTTACATTTCTTTGGGTATATACCCAATTATGAAGTTGTTGGGTCAAATGGTAATTCTATTTTTAGTTCTGTGAGTAACCACCACACTGCTTTTCACAATGGTTGAACTAATTTACACTCCTGCTAGCAGCACATACCTTTTTCTCTGAAACCTTGCCAGCATGTTATTTTTTGACTTTGTAATAGCCATTTTGACTGTTGTGAGATGGAATCTCGTTGTGGTTTTTTCTTTGCATTTCTCTACTGATGAGTATTTTTTTCGTATGCTTGTTAACCAGATATGTATCTTATTTTGAAAAACATTTGTTCATGTTTTTTGTCTACGAAGTCTCACTCTGTCGTCCGGGCTAAAGTGCAGTGGCATAATCTCAGCAAACGACAACCTTCACCTCCTGGGTTCAAGCGATTCTCCTGCCTCAGCCTCCTGAGTGGATGGAATTACGGGCATCTGCCACCATACTCTGCTATAATTTTTGTGTTTTTAGTAGTCGAGGTTTAACCTTGTTGGCCAGGCTGGTCTCAAACTCCTGACCTCAAGTGATCTTTCTTGCTTGGCCTCCCAAGGTGCTGGGATTACAGACGTGAGCCATCACTCCTAGCCTTTTGCCTACTTTTTTTTTTTAAGACGGAGTTTGGCTCTTGTTGCCCAGGCTGGAGTGCAATGGTGTGATCTTGGCTCACTGCAACCTCTGCCTCTTGGGTTCAAGAGATTCTCCTGCCTCAGCCTCCCGAGTAGCTGGAATTACAAGTGTCCACCACCATGCTTGGCTAACTTTTTGTATTTTTAGTAAAGACTGGGTTTCATCATGTTGGCCAGGCTGATCTCAAACTCCTGACCTCAGGTGACCCACCTACCTTGGCCTCTGAGAGTGCTGGGATTACAGGCATAAGCCACTGAGCCCAGCCGCCTTTTGTCTACTTTTTAAGGAGGCCGTTTGTTTGTTTCTTGTAAACTTAATTTTTTTATGGATTCTGGACATTAGACCTTTGTCAAATGCATAGTTTGGAAATATTTTATTCTATAGGTTGTGTGTTTACTCTGTTATGGTTTCCATTGCTGTGAAGAAGATATTTAGTTTAATTAGGTCCCATTTGTCAATTGCTGCTGTTGCTATTGCTTTTGGTATTTTCATTATAAAATCTTTGTCAGTTCCCATGTCTAGAATGGTATTTTCTAGGTTATCTTTAGGAGTTTTTTTTTTAATATATAATTTTAAGTTTTACATTTAAGGCTTTAATTCATCTTGAATTGATTTTTGTATATGATGTAAGGAAGGGGTCCAGTTTGAATTTTCTACATAGTGCTAGGTGGTTATCCCAGCACCATTTATTAAATAGGGAATTCTTCCCACATTCCTCTTGTTAGTTTTGTCAAAGATCAGATGGTTATAGGTGTGTGGCATTATTTCTGGGCTCTCTATTCTGTT
>NW_012108198.1:0-1047 GCF_000951045.1 Mandrillus leucophaeus
GTGTTAGCCAGGATGGTCTCGATCTCCTGACCTTGTGATCTGCCCACCTCAGCCTCCCAAAGTGCTGGGATTACAGGCGTGAGCCACTGTGCCCGGCCCCATTTTTCTATTTTTAAAATGTGACCTGAAAAATTTCTCTTAGAGTTGAAATTAATTTTAAAAATGAAAATAACTTTTATAAAAATTATGAAAACAACAAAAACTCATTTTAGAAAAATCAGAAAATAGGGATGAGTATAAGGAAGATAGTTGAAATCAAAGTAACCTTTCAGTTAGTGATATCCAAAGGGTTTAGACTGTAAAGGACCAGATAAAGAAGGTAGGGGCTTGAAGCCCCAGAGAGTAACTCTATGTTTGGTTTAAGGAGTCAGGAAAGTTCTTAAGTTAAAGTTTCCTGCATTAGCTAATTTCAGACATTAGTTAAAATTCCAGGATGAAGTGTTTGGGGGACTTTTGAATAATTTTGGTGTTTGTAACCATTGGTGGATATAATCCGTTTTGTGTAAAGCTTAATTAAGGCTTTAATTCAATGAGTTTTTGAGAAACTCACTCTTTTGAGGACTATTGTTTTTAACTTCATAAAAAGAAATTATTAAATACACCATATTTTTTAAAAATAAATGCAGTGTATGTTCACATCTGTAATCTCAGCACTTTGGGAGGCTGAGGTGGAGGACTGCTTAAGCCCAGGAGTTCAAGACCAGCATGGGCAACAGAGTGAGATCTTGCCTCTACAAAAAATAATAAAATAAAATAAAATAATAAAATAAATTGCCAAGCACAGGGGTGCTTGCCTGTAGTCCCAGTTAGTAGGGAGGCTGAGGTGGGGGGAGGCTGAGATGGGAGAATGGTTTGAGCCTGGGAGGCTGAGGCTGCAGTGAGCTGTGACTGCTTCACTCACTCCAGCCTGGGTAACAGAGCGAGACCCTGCCCGGCCCCCCAAACACACACACACACACACACACACAAACACACGTGCACACACACGCGCACACACACGTGCGCACACGCGCGCGCGCACACACGCACACACACGGACACACACGC
>NW_012108199.1:0-1213 GCF_000951045.1 Mandrillus leucophaeus
GAGTAAAGAAAAAAGAAATTATTTCATATAGTAATAAAAAAGTTTATAAGTTTTACTTGTCAATAACAGAAAACATCTTTTTTTTTTTTTTTTTTGGAAAATAAATGAGTTTAGTTGATTACCTAAAATCAAAAGCTTGAGATATTTGGCATTATTTTTAAATTGTATGAATGTTTATTTATACAAGTCCAGAAATATTAATCATTCATATTTTTGCATCCCTGGTTTTTAGTGCCTAAAAACTGAGAATTTTGTAAAAATTTCTCTACTATTCAAAAACACATTTATTCAAGTGTACCCCTACAGCATCTTAGGAGACTTGAATATTTTCTTAACAACTGTTAAAACCAAACTAGTGTATGTGATCAAAGGCATCCGATTCTAGTAACTATATACAAAACGAAGTAAAAAATGAATAAAGAGTTTTACCCTCATTAGATAGCCATTTTGATGTCTGTAGTGTTTATCAAGTCTGATTGCTTTAATGACTTTAAGACAAAGGTTTCCACAGTGTACTGTAATTGACTAACACACATAATAGCAGAAGAGCAAAGCAAGGGGTAGAAGTAGCATTCAAAATCTCTAAACATAATATTTTGTTACCCTAAAAACAACATACTTCTTACATGGTGGGCTGCAGTTAAAGAGGATTTAGGGATATTCTGTTTTTTGAAATAAAATTGGAAAAAAAATTAGAGTTATCATTTAAAAGGTCTGGATAATGGCTTTCTTGAATTGTATATATTTCAGAAAGTGGAAAGACAGAGAGACATTAATAGTGATATAATAAATTTGTTTGAAGACATTAATAGTGATATAATAAATTTGTTTTTGAGAATGGCCTTCTACATAAAATTTATAAATATGAAAAATAGCATTTTTTTTTTCTTTTGAAACAGAGTCTCGCTCTGTCGCCCAGGCTGGAGTGCAGTGGCGTGATCTCAGCTCACTGCAAGCTCTGCCTCCTGAGTTCATGCCATTCTCCTGCCTCAGCCTCCTGAGTAGCTGGGACTACCGGCAGGAGCCACCACTCAGAGCCATGATTTCTTTTTTTCTTTTCTTTTGAAACAGAGTCTCGCTCTGTCGCCCAGGCTGGAGTGCAGTGGCGTGATCTCTGTTCACTGCAAGCTCTGCCTCCTGAGTTCATGCCATTCTCCTGCCTCAGCCTCCTGAGTAGCTGGGACTACAGGTGCCTGCCACCACACCTGGCTAA
>NW_012108200.1:0-1590 GCF_000951045.1 Mandrillus leucophaeus
AATGTGTTTGCTTCTGCCGGGCGCGGTGGCTCAGGCCTAAACAGCCTCCAGAAGCTGCATCTTTTGAACTGCGACTATTGTCTTTGTGCCAATAGAACTTAAACATATTATTTGTTTTTAGCTCTAGAGAAGGCATTCTTTTAAAATTTACTTTATTCTATTTTGCATTAGTCAGCCAGGGGTGCTGCATTAAGCATGCTATATTTCAGTAAATATCTGTAAAATACATTTAAACCTGTATTTGACCTGCATTTAGTTATTTTCAGGAACTACAGCCAATAAAGTAGATGGCCAGGAATTGATATGATAATTCTACTAGTTAATGCAAAGCCACATTTAAGTCAGTGTCCATTTCTCTCAAAGAAAAACATGTATAGTAATTCACAAAGAATTAACTTTATTATCTGGTATAACTACTGTCTTTCTTCCACAAAACACCAAAATGCTCCAATGCATGCAACTACTGAAAGGCATGGGAAAAGGATGTGTCATCATCAATCTGTCACTCTTCCCCATTGCCTACACTTTGCTGCTATCTGAGTTTGTCTTCAGTCCTGCAGCCTGTGCCACATCTATGATGAAATCTATGGGGGTAGGTATGGGGTTTCCTAGTAGAAGGTAAAATAAAAGCCCAACTATACTGTAGAAGACATGTTCTGAGAGAGGTGGAATGGAATGGAATGATTATTTTCCTTCAGGGCATATTTTGTCCTGATACTGCTGATACTGAAGCAGTAGTAATGGGGTCTGAGAGGAGAGGGAGGAGTAAAGATATGGGGTAGAGTGTATGTAAGAGTGTGATGAAGGGGCTGGTCTAAGATGACTCTCAGGTTTCTGGATTAGTAGACTGTAGACTGGGAGGATGGTGGTGCTATTTTCTGAGATAAGAAGGAAACAGGAAGAGAACAGATATAAAGGGAAAACCATAAGTTGGTATTGAACAGGCTGAATCATCGCGTATAACCAGTAAGCAAATGGAGGGAAACATCTAGTTATTTTTTAGACTAGCATTTAAAATAAGAGGCAATCAAATACAGAGCACTATGTATCAAGGACAGTTTGTGATATAAACAGATACAATTTAGTCATGTCATAGATCTGCCTTTTGTGAGCAATAAAATTTAACTCTTTGGGACTACTCATTATTAGTACAATACATTTGGAAAACAATATGGTAATAAATATCAAGAACCTTAACATATTAATATTTTATTTAATAATTTTACTTCTAAGATGCTATGAAGCTAATCCTATATGTAGACAATATACAAAAACATATATACTGCAATAATTAAAGGAGCAAAATACTGAAATCAACCTGGAAATCCAATAATAGAATAGTAAAATAAATCATGATATATCTGTAGAACAGACTATTAGCCAACCACTAAAAATAGTTTTCATGAAGAGTCTTTAAATATGTGAGTGCTTCAGTTTTCTCTTGCTGCACAACTAATTGCATCAAAACATATTAAATTAAAACAACACACATATATTATCTTACCCAATTTCTCAGGATTGGGTGGTTCTGGCTCAGCATGCCTCCTGAGATTTTAGTCAAGTTATTGGCCAGGGTTATGGTTTTATCAA
>NW_012108201.1:0-1012 GCF_000951045.1 Mandrillus leucophaeus
GAAATTATCAGAATTTTTTTACTTTTTAATATCTGATAGTCATGCACCCTAGCTCTTAAGATAATTATTCAATTATTTTGGTTAACTATATAGTATACTATTGGGATAGGTTGAACAAAAGTACTCCTTAAAGAGATTTATCTTTCTCATACTGGTTTAAATTTTAACACTGGCCTGCCAATAATGTTAGTAACAATGGTTATGTTTTACTAGGCCACTCAATATGTCCTAGACACTATTCAAAACATTTAAAATATATAATTTATTCAATTCTTCCAGTAGTAAAAGAATGTGAGCTCTCAGGATGCAGAGGGGTTTGTCTGTTCTACTGACTGTTCTGTCTTTAAAACAGTCGTATCACCTACTAGGTGCTAACCAAATATTTGTTCATAATGAGTACATGAATGAATAAATTATATAATTAACATTTTTCAAAGAGGCATTTACAGAGTCTGAGTGGTTATTTCTCAAAGACCATAGATTTTGTAGGAAATGACAGAATTTTCTATCTTCAAGTATATGTAACTCCCTCCAAACAGATTTCTTTCTTTCTTTTTTTTTTTTTTTTTTTTTTTTTTTAGATGGAGTCTTGCTCTGTCACCCAGGCTGGAGTACAATGGCGCGATCTCAGCTCACTGTAACCTCTGCCTCCTGGGTTCAAACAATTCTCCTGCCTCAGCCTCCCGAGTAGTTGGGATTACAGGTGCATGCCAGCATGCCTGACTAATTTTTGTTTTTTTTAGTAGCGACAGGGTTTCACCACGTTGCCCAGGCTGGTCTCGAATTCCTGACATTGTGATTGTCCCACCTTGGTCTCCCAAAGTGCTAGGATTACAGGAGTGAGCCATCACACCTGGCCCAGATTTTTCTTTTTCTGTGTTCCACATAGTCTCTAGAGAGAAAATTCACAATTTTCCTGTCAAATCTATAAGAATTACTTTTGTGGTAAAATTTTAATAAGAACGATAGGCACTTTGTAAGAACATAATTCTTTTTATTTCTTTTTAAATTA
>NW_012108202.1:0-2291 GCF_000951045.1 Mandrillus leucophaeus
AAAATAAATCAGTTTTACCTACAAGTTTATTCAAACCACTGTTTCTGGTTAACACAAAAATAGTATTCAGATAGCAATGATAAAGAATTCATGAATATTCTAACAAATTGTGCTTCTAAAAGATAAACTGAATGACTGGTAAAGAGGAAAGGCAAGCAGCAATTTTGAAAGGAAAGAATTATCTCTACTCCCATGATTCTATATTTGAATCAACTTGTTTTGTGTTTATAAAGATATATCAGGTAATATAATTATACACACACACACACACACACACAGAGGGAGACAGTAATTTGGCTAATCAATAACAGATATTTCTGCCATAGTTTATAAAACTCCAAAGTGTTTTTGATACCCTCAACAAAATAATGAATTCAGTAAATATTAATGAATTCATTAATATTTATAATGAATTAATAATGAATTCAATAAATATTAATAGAGAAGCACTATAGGAGGAACCATAGACTGTTATGGAGTACATAAGGATGGGAGGCACGAGTGGTGGTTTACAGTGATGAAGAAAGGCGGAAAGGGAAAACGTGTCTCTACAATGTGACATTCATAGCATACATTATTTCCCTGAGTCTTTAGAAGACCACCGGAAGACTGAAGTCATGTTCGTTTTATAAATGAAGATACAAAAGCTCAAGAATATTATGTACTGTGTTTAATCCTGCTGTGAGTGAGCAGTAGAACCAGAATTTAAACCAGTTATGTCTGGTTCTAAAGCCTGTCTATGCTTTTTGTGTGCATGCATTGGTACAGAAAATCAAGTGATACAGTCATCCCTCAAATTTTTCAGCAAATACTTGATGGAAAGGAAGACTGAAATAATTGCTGAGAGCTGAAATATTTCTTCCTCCTAACATGTTGGACATTTTATGAAGTCTACCAGGAATAAATATAAATTTTTGTAAAAATACAAAGATCAGCCAGGTGTGGCGGTGCACCCCTGTAGTCCCAGCTACTCAGGGGGCTGAGGCAGGAGAATCGCTTGAAACCGGGAGGTGGAGGTTGCAGTGAACCAAAATCATGTCACTGCACTCCAACCTGGGCAACAGAGTGAGACTCCATCTCAAAAGAAAAGAAAATTAAACAATTTTTATTGCAAGATTTCCTATAATTCTTTTCTCAAAACCTAGAAATGTTGACTCTTTATTCTCTACAAATTACTGGTTTCCTTGATCTCCATGTGCCCTAAGATAAAATTAGACTTTTTGAAAGGAAATGAAAGACCCTTTTCCATGAATATTCATATCAAAGAACCCCTCACACTTGCCTATCTATCAGGGTGACTCATTGTATTAGTTTCTTATGACTGAATTAACAACTTACCCCCAAACTTAGCCTAAAATAGTAAATGTTTATTTAACAATTTCTGTGGATCAAATATTTGAGAATGGCTTAGAATGGTTCTGATTCAGGATCTGCCAAGACATTATAATCAAGATGTTGGCCAGGGCAGTAGTCACCTGAAGGCTTGCCTGGGGCTGGAAGATCCCATTCCAAGCTCACTCAGGTGGCTATTGACCAGAGTCCTCAGTTCTTCACCAGATGGATCATACCATAGTGTTGTTTGAGTGTTCTCACATGACAGTTGTTTTCCCACCAGAGGAAATGATCCAAGACAAAGAGAAGCAAGAAGTAAGCCACAATGTAACGTAGAAGTTACAAACCATTGTTTCTGCCATATGCCATTGATGAGAAGCCAGTCTCTTAAGTCCAGCCCACACTCAAAAAGAATGAAATTAAGTTTGTGAACTTATTTTAAAACCACCATTACTGCTGAAGGTAAAAAACAAAACAAAACAAAACAAAACAAAAAAAACAACTAATACAGTTTCCTGTGAGACAGAGAAAGTTTCTATTAAGTACTAGTGGTACTCTTTTGTGATTGCTAGCTAAGAATGATGAATTGCTCAGTAAGAAAGCAAAATAATGATAACCTACTATATCATGTGGGAAACCATTTTTATACAATGGTGGTCATACGGATTACTATCAGGCAAGCTATCCTAGAGGTTATGAAACAGAAAGGCTTATTAACGAAATTATAAATGTTTAAATCACACACAGTTTTTAAATAAGTTTAAAACACAGAGAAAAAAGAAGAAAGAGGCCGGGCGCGGTGGCTCAAGCCTGTAATCCCAGCACTTTGGGAGGCCGAGATGGGCGGATCACGAGGTCAGGAAATCGAGACCATCCTGGCTAACACGGTGAAACCCCGTCTCTACTAAAAAATACAAAAAACTAGCCGGGCGAGGTGGCGGGCGCCTGTAGTCCCAGCT
>NW_012108203.1:0-1207 GCF_000951045.1 Mandrillus leucophaeus
TGCCTCAGCCTCCCGAGTAGCTGGGACTACAGGCGCCCGCCACCTCGCCCGGCTAGTTTTTTGTATTTTTTAGTAGAGACGGGGTTTCACCGTATTAGCCAGGCTGGTCTCGATCTCCTGACCTTGTGATCCGCCCGTCTCGGCCTCCCAAAGTGCTGGGATTACAGGCTTGAGCTACCGCGCCTGGCCAAGCAGGTCTATTAATCACATAACTTCTTTAACTTTACATTTGTATTAGTCCAGCAATAATTTACTCATATTTAAATATACATTTATAGGGTATATAAACTAATATCAGTGCATGTACTATTGGGGATGCTTACGTATTCAAGCCTTAGACAGAAAAAAAAAAAAAAAAGATTACATGTCTGTAATCTCAGCATTTTGGGAGGCCACAGTGGGAGGACTGCTTGAGCCCAGGAATTTGAGACGAGTCTGAGCAAGGTAGTGAGACCCTCATCTCTACCAAAAAAAAAAAAAAAATTAGCAGGTGTGGTGGGGTGTGCCTGTGGTCCTAACTACTCGGGAGGCAGAGGCAGGAGTATTGGTTGAGCCTAGGAGGTCAAAGCTGTAGTGTGTGAGCTGTGATGGCATCATTGCACTCCCAGCAATGAGCAATGGAATGAGACCCTATCTCAAACAAGCAAACAAAAATAGTCTTAAAAAGAGAGACCGGGTGCAGTGGCTCACACCTGTAATCCTACCTCTTTGGGAGGCTGAGGTGGATGGGTTGCCTGAGGTCAGGAGTTCGAGACCAGCCTGGCCAACATGGTGAAACCCATCTCTACCAAAAATACAAAAAATTAGCTGGGTGTGGTGGCAGGTACCTGTAATCCCAGCTACTCGGGAGGTGGAGGCAGGAGAATCTCTTGAACCTGGGAGGGGGAGATTGCAGTGAGCTGAGATCGCACCACTGCACTCCAGCCTGGGTGACAGAACGAGACTCCGTCTCATAAAAAAAGAAAAAAGAAAAAAAAAAGAGAGAGAGATGAAGTCCTCCTTCATTCCTAAGATTCTATTCAGTGTTTCAGTAGATTTAGAGTAGAGAAGGGAGTTCTCTAGGAATTATACATTGTTCCCTTTTTTTTTTTTTTTTTTTTTTTGAGATAGGGTCTTGCTCTGTCACCCAGGCTGGAGTATAGTGGCACCATCTCAACTCACTGGAGCCTTCACCTCCTGGACTCTCGTGCTCCTCCCATCTTAGCCT
>NW_012108204.1:0-1155 GCF_000951045.1 Mandrillus leucophaeus
TAGCCAGGATGGTCTCGATCTCCTGACCCCGTGATCCACCCACCTCGGCCTCCCAAAGTGCTGGGATTACAGGCGTGAGCCACCGCGCCCAGCCTCTATTGTTTATAAATTACCCAGTCTAAGGTATTTTGTTATAGCAGCCAAACAGACTTAAGATGATAAATAGTACACAAAAATAAATTCAGGATGATGAATGAGCCATCTGTTTACCTATTCCCTCTCCCCAAAGTCCCATTAAAATGATCAAACAAGGCCAGGTGCGGTGGCTCACACCTGTAATTCCAGCACTCTGGGAGGCGGAGGCGGGTGGATCACCTGCGGTTGGGAGTTCGAGACCAGCCTGACCAACATGGAGAAACCGCATCTCCACTAAAAATACAAAGAAAATTAGCCAGGCATGGTGGTGCATGCCTGTAATCCCAGCTACTCGGGAGGCTGAGGCAGGAGAATGGCACGAACCCGCAAGGAGGAGCTTGCACTGAACTGAGATTGCACCACTGCACTCCAGCCTGGGTGACAGAGTGAGACTCCGTCTCAAAAAAAAAAAAAAGAGTTCAGTAAATAGGAAAATGTAATTGCTATGATCCAAATGTTGGTGTCCCCGCAAAATTCCTACATTGGAACCTAATACCGAATGTAATAGCATTACGAGGTGGGGCCTTTGAGAAGTGATTAAGCCCTCACCAGACAACAAGTCCACTGGTGCCTTGGTCTTGGACTTCCCAGCTGCCAGGATGGTAAGCAACACATTTCTATTGGTTTTTCTTTTTTTTTGAGACAGAGTCTCGCTCTGTCGCCCAGGCTGGAGTGCAATGGCGCGATCTCAGCTCACTGGAAGCTCCACCTCCCGGGTTCACGCCATTCTCCTGCCTCAGCCTCTTTAGTAGCTGGGACTACAGGCGCCTGCCACCACGCCCAGATAATTTTTGTATACGTTATGATAAGGTAATTTAGTTTCGAAAATTTGACTTTGTGTAAGAACTACATGTCTGTTTAGCATTTTTTTTTTCCTTGAGACGGAGTCTCGCTCTGTCGCCCAGGCTGGAGTGCAATGGCACGATCTCAGCTCACTGCAAGCTCTGCCTCCCGGGTTCATGCCATTCTCCTGCCTCAGCCTCCCGAGTAGCTGGGACTACAGGTGCCCGCCACCACGCC
>NW_012108205.1:0-1100 GCF_000951045.1 Mandrillus leucophaeus
GGGAGAATGGTGTGAACCCGGGAGGCGGAGCTTGCAGTGAGCTGAGATCGCGCCACTGCACTCCAGCCTGGGCAACAGAGTGAGACTCCATCTCTAAATAAATAAATAAATAAATAAATACACGCACATACAGAAACGAGGCTAAATGGGGCTAGAAGTGGGGCTAAACCTCCAGTCTCAGCCCACCCAGTCCTGGGGACAGAAATGCAGGCTCTGGGCACTGCCTTACTCTGCAGGGCAGCTGGGAAAGCAAAAGAGGCTGGAGACTGCTGGCAGCAAGCCAGGACAGGAGCGAGGCAGACGCCGCAGGAGGCGTGGGGATGGTGGCACCCAACAGAGCCCATGGCCCAGCTCTGCCTTCTGTCTGTCCCTCCTCCCTTTTTTGTGAGCCAGGGTCTTGCTCTATCACCCAGGCTGGAGAGCAGTGGTGCCATCGTGGCTCACTGCAGCCTCAGGGCTCACGTGATCTTCCCTCTGCCTCCCAAGTAGGTGGGACTCCAGGTGAGCACCACCACACCAGGCTAGTTTTAAAATTTTTTGTAGAGACAGTGTGTCAATGTGTTGCCCAGGCTGCTCTTGAACTCCTGGGTTCAACCCTCCTCCCACCTCGGTCTCCTGAAGTGCTGGGATTACAGGTGTGAGCCACCACACCCAGCCATGGCCCCAGCTCATTCCTTTCACCTTGGACTCCCTGAGATAACGTGGCCTCCTTAACAACTCCCCCCAAACACCAAACTCTAGGAGCTTCTGTTACATGCAAACAGGAGTGTCCTCACTCAGAATCCGGACCAAGAGGCCAGTCATGGTGGCTCATGCCTGTCATCCCAGCACTTTGGGAGGCCAAGGCGAGCAGATCACGACGTCAAGAGATGAAGACCATCCTGGCTAACAGGTGAAACCCCGTCTCTACTAAAAATACAAAAATTATCTGGGCGTGGTGGCGCACACCTGTAGTCCCAGCTACTTGAGAGGCTGAGGCAGAAGAATCGCTTGAACCCAGGAGGTGGAGGCTGCAGTGAGCTTGTGTCACTGCACTCCAGCCTGGTAACAGAGCAAGACTTTGTCTAAAAAAAAAAAAAAAAAAAAAAAAAAAATCCGGA
>NW_012108206.1:0-1201 GCF_000951045.1 Mandrillus leucophaeus
AGCCTCTAGTTGGGGGCGATCTTCAAATTAGGGGTGACCTGGGACTCTACCAATAGAGTTCTCTCAAACCCACCCTAATGGGGTAGTTTAGAATAGACTGTCTGACAGGGCAGTGGAGACAATTGCAAGCCAAATGTCACTTGACCTTTCTATGTTCTAAGTCAATCATGTTCATTTCTCTCTTAACCTGTAGAGTAACTTTCTAGCCCATTTAATGCAAACCATCTCTGAATGGGGCTCCTATGAAATGTGTCACTTTGAAGTTGCAGAAAGTTATTTTTTCTTCTTTAAACAAGTACTCTTTGGAAACAATAAACCAGTAAGTAAAAATAATTCCAGAAAAGAAATCATAGAAGCAAATTATTAATAAATACCACCCTCCACCTAAGATTCTTAGTTTCAGAGCTTTGTTTTTTTTTTTTAATTTATGTATGTATGTATTTATTTTAATTTTATTTATTTTTTTGAGATGAAGTCTCTTGCTTTTGTCACCCAAGCTGGAGTGCAATGGTGCAACCTCCGCCCACAGCAACCTCCATCCCCAGAGCCCAAGCGACTCTCCTGCCCCAGACTCCCGAGCAGCCGGGACCACAGGTGTCTTCTTTATTTCAAAATACATACACCTATAAGGCAGGAAATAATTTGAGAACTGTTATCATAATATTTTATGCTTTAAAGATGAACAGTTTTCTTTTTCCTGTTCAGGGACTTTGAATTACAAAATTTCTCAAAGAGGCAGACATGGAGAAAAGTTTCAGCCACCTCAAATTCTGATAACATCCATGAAATTTAATTTGAGATATTTCATAACCAATATTTTATAAACCTGTCCTTAAAAATGAAGGGCATGCTCTCAACACTTTCTGACACGGAAATTGTTCCAACAGACAAAGAAATAGGCATATCCATGGTTAAAATCTCACAGCTGTCACATTGTTTAGTTCTGCACAAATGAAAAATCCTATTACCCAAAAAAGGTTGGAGACTCTAGCTGTAATTTGGCAAGCGATTGCATTTTCAGTCATACCCTCCCTCATACAGATATGAACCCTAGAAAATATTTAATTAAACATAACTATGCGGTCTGAAAACTAAGTCAAAATAAGAAGTTAATGTTTTGCCATCTTTAATGTTGTTATGCAATTCATTAGAGAAAAGAGCACACAATCCCTCAATCTCCAACCTCCAAAGATTCAAAAGA
>NW_012108207.1:0-1391 GCF_000951045.1 Mandrillus leucophaeus
TGGAGCCCCCGGAAGGAGGAGCCCCCTGGAGGGGCAGGCGACGCCCCCCGCAGAGCTCCACCCAGCGCCCCGGGGCTCAGCGGGTGGTATTCTCTGTGCTTTCCCCGCTGCCTCATCCTCTCTGTGCTTCAACCATTGTGAATACCTACGCTTCAATCTGGGCCCCAAGTGGAAGTTGAATGAAATAAGGAACGTAAACGTGTTTAGACTACCTTAAAGATCCATTTGTTGAGTGGCTACCTAAATCAACCGTCATCCTCATGCCAGTTTGCCAACTGCTGAGATGAGGAAAACGAGGTCAACGGAGGATGTGTGAATTTTCGAAGTTGTCTTAATTTGCTGACCCCTAGACTGAAACTCCCTTTTCTTTTCTCACAGCTGACAGCCGTTAGCTTAAACAATGCCCTCAAATTCGAGCTAGAAACGTGCTTACACCTAAAGGAAAGACCTAAACATTTTTAATATTATGCATTTTAAATCACCATAACAGAAGCAGGAACAAAATGAAAGAATACTCCCCAAATTGGAAACAAAGTACTCAACAATAGAGGGATGATTAATTAGGTTATGGTATATTAGTTGAAATAATAGCTATCTTATACTAAGTTAAAAAGACCATGTTGCAACAGGGAAAACTTAGGGTACAATGTTAAATGAAAAAAAAAATGCAGAAACCAGGTCGGGTGAGGTGGTTCATGCCTGTAATCCCAGCACTTTGGGAGATCCAGGTGAGATGGTAGCTTGAGCCCAAGAGTTCAGGACCAGCCTGGGCAACAATAGAAACACCCCATCTTTGCAAAAAAAAAAACTTATCCAGGTGTGGTGGCATGCACCTGTGGCCTCAGCTACATGGGAGGCTGAGGTGGGAGGATCTCTTGAGCCCAGAAGGTCAAGGCTGCAGTGAGTTGTGATGGCACCATTTGTACTTCAGCCTGTGTGACAGAGCGAGACTCTGTCTCAACAACAACAAAGCTAAAAACACAAATAGATTGTGTAAACATGATGTTGACACATTCACCAACACTAGAAGGAAATATGGGAAAATATAACTAGTCATTTTTTTGAAGTAGTAAGGTTGGTTTTTTTCAAAGTTTATTAACGTCGCAATGACATGTTTGCAATAATAAGCATTTGAAAGATCAAATTAGGCCGGGTGCAGTGGCACACGCCTGTAATCCCAGCACTTTGGGAGGCCGAGGCGGGCGGATCACGAGGTCGGGAGATCGAGACCACGGTGAAACCCCGACTCCACTAAAAATACAAAAAATTAGCCGGGCGCGGCGGCGAGCACCTATAGTCCCAGCTACTTGGGAGGCTGAGGCAGGAGAATGGCGTGAACCCGGGAGGCGGAGCTTGCAGTGAGCCGAGATTGCGCCACTGCACTCCAGCCT
>NW_012108208.1:0-7889 GCF_000951045.1 Mandrillus leucophaeus
GACAGAGCAAGACTCCATCTCAAAAAAATAAAATGGTAGAACTGCTTTGGAAAACAGACTGGCAGTTTACTCTAAGGTTATATATGTATATGATATATAACATATGTATAAAATATATATTATATATATAAACACACACAAACAGCTGTCCTTCAGAAGCCACAGGGGATTGGTTCCAGGACTCCTGCAAATACCAAAATTCAGGAATTCTCAAGTCACTTACATAAAATTGCATAGATCCTGGAGAGTGGCATGAACTGTAGTCCCAGATATTTGGGAGGTCGAGACAGGAGCATAGCTTGAGCCTAGTAGTTTGAAACCAGCCTGGGCAACATAGTGAGACCTTATCTTGAAAATAAATAAATAAATAAATAAGTAAAATAAAATGGTATAATATTTGCATATAACCTCTGCACATCCTTCCCTATACTTTAAATCATCTCTAGATTATGTATAATACCCAATATAATGTAAATGCTACATAAATACTTGCTATTCTATATTTGTTTGTATTTATAATATTTTTATTGTTGCATTGTTATTTTTTGTTGATTTTGTCTTTTCAAATCTTTTCAATGCACAGTTAGTTGAATCTACAAATGCAGTATCCACGGATTCAGAGAACTGCTGTACATCTTTAGGGGTGAAACTGCTCACGCTCATTTTTCAGTCTAAAGGTAAGTTTTTTTTCCTAGAAAGTATGGAAAGATTCCACTCAATCATTTGTGATTTATCTAACTTTTTTTAAATCATGCTTTATACATTAAAAATATATTTGTGGGTTTTTTTTTGTTTTGTTTTTTGTATGTGAATGAATTCAAACTATGCTTTGGAAAGAGAACTTTGAATCTGACATTCATTGAAATCTCCCTTCATGAATTAAGGAAAAAAATACACCTGGAATTATAGATAGTTAAACTAAAAAGTTTCAAAGCTATATTTGGATTACATTAAATACTGAATTTTCCTCTAAAGCTATAGTAAAACTCAAGGAAAATGGAGTAGTCCAAATTCTGAAAGTTATGAACATGCAAGAAACCTCACATTAAGTCACTAAGAGAAAATATCAATACATTGACATTCATTTATTTATTACTCAAAAAGTATTTATTTGCTGTGTATCATGTGCCAAGCACAGTTTTAGGTGTTTTTCATAGTAATGAACAAAAAGGATTAAAATTCTAATTCTGATGGCGCTTGTATTTAGGAGGGGAAGACAGTGAAATATATGGTATATTACTGACATTCTAAGAATAAAATTAAAAGTAGAGGAGAGACTATAAAATATTTCAAAGTAAAGGGAGTTAACCATTATAATAAAATTGTTTATCAGTTTCAAAGATCACTCCAGCAGTTTCCTGGTTATAGTAGCCTTGGTCCCAGAATAGCAAAGCCTTGGTCCCAGATTTTATAGGTGTATCTCAGGTTATGAGATTGTCTTGGTATGTTTTCTGTTGTGACAGAATACCACAGACTGGGTAATTTAGGAATAATATATATATATATTTCTTGCAGTTCTCAATTCTGAAGGCTTGGAAGTTCAAGGTCAAGTTCCACAAATGGTGAGGGCATTCCTACTCTGTCATCACATGATGGAGGGTATCACATGGCAAAATGCAAGAGCATGCCAGCTCAGGTCTCTCTTCCTCTTTTTATAAAGCCATCAGACCCACCATGGAGATTACCTTTCTGATCATTTCATCTAATCCTAATTATCTCCCATAGGCCCTACCTCCAAATACCATCAACATATAAATTTGAGGATTAGGTTTTCAACACATGGTATTTAGGAGATACATTCAAACTACAGCAGAGATGGTGAAAGGGAGCACTTGAAACTGACATTAGTTCATCTCTGTCAATACTCTTCCTTTAGAAGGTGTACTCATTGGACTTGCCATGAAAGAAGCAGGGCACTTCTAGGTAGCAGCGTCTGGGGAATAAGACTAGCTCTCCATTTTACAAGTTCCAAGAAGACCTCAAAGGGTTTAAAACAGATTTACCAAGTTTAGTTAGTGGTGGACTAAGTGCTATTCAAATTGTGGTTTTCTGACAGCCTCTGGTTTATAAACTTTCTTTTACCCATTCTCAACAAGAGAAGTACAGAACGTAAGAAAAGGCATTTATAAACTTTAGTCATAATTTGACAGAGATGTTTTACTTCTTTCATCTAATACTTTAAAAATTGGAGCTCATATATTTTTGTTTTGTCTTTACAGTTAATTTTTATTATTTTGCTTTGTTGTATTTTATAAAAGAAAAAGACTGAGAAATATTAGAAAATCAGAAAAAAAAAAACTGGACCGTTTCCATAGTTATTTTCAGAAGCATTGTGTTAAGATATGGATCCCTTAACTCAACACAACCACATATCATCTTCAGTACCCATTATGTGGCAGGTGCAGTGTTATGTGCTGTATGTTACAAAATAGGCTATGTCCCCATCGGGCTTACGACAGAGTGAGACAGTAAATGAGCAAACACTCTGGGCATGAAAGAGTTCAAGGTTTTCCATAAAAAAACTCACTACCAGCCGGGTGCTGTGGCTTACGCTTGTAATCCCTGCATTTTTGGAGGCTGAGACAGGTGGATCACGAAATTAAGAGATCCAGACCATTCTGACCAGCACGGTGAAACCCTGTCTCTACCAAAATTACAAAAATTAGCTGGGTGTGGTGGCGCACCCTGTAGTCTCAGTTACTCGGGAGGCTGAGGCAGGAGAATCGCTTGAATCCGGGAGGTAGAAGTTGCAGTGAGCCGAGATCAGGCCACTGCACTGCAGCCTGGAGACAGAGCGAGACTCCGTCACAAAAACAAAACAAAACAAAACAAAAAAAACACCTCGTTACCTCCCAGGTGTGGCCAGGTGTGGATACTAAAACAACATTTGAGATCTTGTGGACATGCACTCCTACCAGCAGAGACTCACTTGTGGAAAGAGCAGCCGGGAACATGTTCCCCATGGTGACGATATTTCCTTTGAATAGCGACCTGAGTCTATCTATCTGTAGTAGCAAAAATCTTGAGGAATAAGATTAGGGCATTTTATTCTTATAAGGCACCCTCAAAACAATCTTGCTACATTGGTAGTCTCTCAATATTGCTACACTGAGAGGCATTTAATCTGCAGACTCCAAATTTTGATTCTTGAGACTGCCAAAAAAAATTTTATGAATTTTCATCAGCCTTATGACTTACTATAGTTTAAAACATGTTTTAAAAAATGTTGTCTCAATCTCGAAATTAGTATCCTTAGATGAAATTGTACTGTTGATAATTAGAATAAACAAATTTTTTAAAGAAGTATACTTTAGAAAAAAACAGTTTGGAAGTCTATAAGTATTTTAGTCTTAAATCTGCTTTAGATTTATGAAGAGGTTTAGCCTGGGATGATGGTATTTTTTTCTATTTTTGTATTATTATTATTTTAATTGGTAGTCTATACACATGGAAATAATAAAAGGTTGAAATAAAAGAGATTGGGAAGAGACACATGAGACATTTTGAGAGATTTTGAAATGTCCATCCAGTGGTCTCTGTTTTGAAAAGGAGACTAAAGTCATCTAGCAGCAAAAATCAGTGCTAATTGGTACCATCTAGAAAAATAGCAGACCTGTTTAAAGAGGTATTTATGATGAAATTTGATAGGTAGGAGGAAAAGAAATACAACTATTAAATTGAATGGATTGTGCAGCAGATAAAGAAGAATGACCCAATATTCCTCTGGGCAGAGTAGTAAGAAAGACAGTCAAGAATAATGCTTTTGGAATAAACTCAGCTGTTTATATCACTGTGAGTAAAGGATAAAGCAAATGGAGCTGACATGTTACTAAGCAGATCTCAAAGATGCTACTGAGAACCTCTAGTCATCTGAGGAATGTTTTATTCCTTTAAAAGAAGAATATCTGATAGATTTGCAACTTGAATTGAAATCTTCATTTCTAGAATAGTTGATGAAGCAATAAGAACAAAATCCGACCCACAGGGCCCAGTTGTTTGTAAAGGAAAATCACAGCTATAAACATGTCACTTTCCAGCTCCAAAACCTTCAAAGACCAAAAGCTGCTGGCTGAATAGAGTATTAATAACAAGGATCCTGTGCAGTTTGGCTTGAGTTTCCTTTCCAGGCGTAGCTCCCACTGTTTACTTACAAAATATGTGATGGGAAGGGTAAAGAAGTACATTATTCTGCAGCCATACTATAAGCCAAGCATTATATTATGTTATTACATTTTATTCTTACAACCCTTACATCATAGAATGACTGTGAGGGTTGAATGAGATAGTAAATGTTGAGTGCTTTGCCCTGGTATTTAAAGTTACAGAATTAATGTGCTTAGAACTGTGCCTAACACATGTAAGTCCTTAATAAATGCAAGCAATTATAATTATTGGTTTAGGAGAACATAGGAAAAGAGAAAATCGACGTTTATCTTTTAGGATGAGGAAACTGATGATCATAAATACTAAGTTGTTTTCCCAAAGTGACAGCAATGTTAGGACTTTAGGTGATGCACAGTCCTTGTTCTTCCTACAATATCAGCCTCTCTACTATGACACTACTCTTCAGCTAAATTGGATGCTTTACATCCAGTTTACATCATAAGCTTTCCAAACTTTTTACCTTTCTTCGTGCTTTTAACTTCTCCTATAATGTCCCTGCCTTTATTTCTATTTTCTGAATGTGGAGGATCAGCAAAATTAATTGTCCATTTTATGCTCTCTCAAACCAATGCATTTTCCAACTCCCTGCAGCTCTCCCTAGCACCAGCACAGAGTAAATGTGTTAACTAACATTATCATGACTTGTTTATTTTTTTCTTCATTATCACCTTTTATTTTTGCACTTCTAAGCGCAAAGGACAAACTCATTTTTAAACTTATTTTAATATTTATTTCAACAAATATTTACTGAATCCTTACCATGTGCCAGACAAGGGATATATGACATGATATAACATGTACAGGGTGAAGAAAAGAGACACATGTTGGCAAGGACTTAATAGATATTAGATTACCAACTGTCCTATAAATACAGTGTTACAGAAGAGCAAGTTGCATCCCTAAAAATTCAGAGAACAAGCCTACTTAGATTTATACTACAGTAGCTCCACTGATAACTCAATAGTGTTTCTAACACAACCCCCGTACCTATTCTAATTTGGGACAGCAGTATCCCTTTATATTTCTTGATTCAACTTTTGTGTGTAATACTCAGGACTTATTTTTCATTATCCTTCCACACTCTTCTCCCATAGTGGTATTTCTTTAAGAGAAATACAAAGGTATCTCAATCTTGGAGCTTTGCAAAGCAATTTTTCTACATTTGATAAGCTGCTCATATGTGACCTATGAAATGTGCCTTCAGAGTATCCCAGGTAGTATTGCTTCCTCGAGACCATAAGATTGAGTGGTCAACTCCGTTTGCTATTCTACTCTCATCGCACTGATCATCCTCCCACTTCCTCAAAGTCAAGTGTCATTTGATTCATTGGAAACTTACTTTGCTATTTTATTAATGTTCCCCCCTAGTTTTCATTACCTTGGGATTTATCGCAAGACCAAGCCTTTTTGAGTCAGATTAACTCGTAGTCTTTTCTCTATGACACTGTGCCAATTAGACTTGTCTCCCTCACCACATACTACCTACTTTGCAAAGCGAAGTGCATTTTGTTTTCTGTAAATCATTAACGTGCTTCATTTTAAAAGGAAATTACTTGCCCATTTAATATAGTGTTGAATGTCAATTGAGCTACTTGGCTTTATTTTTTGAGCTCTTTAAGCAGATTTATTAAAAACTAGACCTTTATGGGGGCCGGGCATGGTGGCTTATGCCTGTAATCCCAGCACTATGGAAGGTCGAGGTGGGTGGATCACCTGAAGTCAGGAGTTCAAGACCAGCCTGGCCAATATGGTGAAATCCTGTCCTGCTAAAAATACAAAAATTAGTTGGGTGTGGTGGTGGGCACTGATAATCCCAACTACTCAGGAGGCTGAGGCAGAAGAATTGCTTGAACCCAGAGGTTGCAGCGAGCCAAAATGGGGCCACTGCACTCCAGCCTGGGCGACAGAGTGAGACTGTGTCTTAATTTAAAAAAAAAAAAAAATTAGACATTTATTTATAACACCGTCCAAATAACTAGCTGGAACTTTCCTTTAAAAGTATGATCCAGGGTTTTATAGTAACCCTTCCATAATTCAATGTTGTGATAACAGTTTCTCCCTACCAATGAGTAAACTTAGGGTCTGGGATAGGTTCCTGAAACCTATCTCCTCTGAGTCAAAGTGTGGAAATCTGCACATAGTATTAGGCTGAGATGAGAGGAAGCCTTCAATACTCTGCTTTGCAACACCTTAAAAATTATATTATTGAGTTATTCTACATTCCAACACTCCAAAGAATCCCTATTGCCATTAGAATGAAATACAATCTCCTTGCAATGCCTGAAGACTCTCTACTTTCTGGTTCCTCACAGTGTCTCCAAACCCACCTCCCCTTTTCCCACTTAACCCCAGAAATGTGGGGGGGTTTTTCTGTTTTTTGCTTCTGCCAAACTTACTCCCATATCAGGGTAACTGAGTTTGTACTCCATTGCCTTGGAATGTTCTTCCTCTAGATCTTCATGTGGCTGCCCTCTTCTTTTCTCTTCATTCCTGGTTCCAATGTGATGTTCTCGAGAAGCCCATTCTGTTGTTAAAGGCTTCCTGTTCCTGCTCCCCACACACAAGCCTCTCCTGTCACTCTTCATCCAATCACCTCTATTTTATAGCACATATCCATATCTGAAATATTGTTTATTATTTATTTCTTTTGTTTTATTTATTATCTCCTTCCCTCCACCAGAATGTAGACTCCACAAAACAAAGGCCTTTTCTCATCTGCAGCTGTATTCCCAGCACTCAGAGCAGTGCCTCCCAAAGATAGGTGCTAAAGAAATATACATGATGAGTCAATAAACATGTATCTATTTTCAAGGGAGACTGAGCACTGCTTGTGGTAAGATCAAAGAAAGAAGGCAATCGATGGTAGGTGCAGCCTCCACCCTGTTGTCCTAAGTAAGTAATATCCTACTCAGCAAACCTCAGCTCTATGATTAACCTGCCCTCCCCACAAGCCCCTACACCTTGCAAGATGGTTTGGTGCTAAATAAGTAATGGAAGGTTTTCACCTCCCTTCACTACCTAAATGGCTTCTTAATTTTTTAAATTCCTAATCATTTATAGTACTATCCCTAAAAGAACTGATATGCACAATTCTTCACACTAATGTACTTCCGTTGATGTTTTAGTAGCTCAGAGACTGTCCTGACGACTGAATTTCCCCCTGGCATAGAAGACCTTTAATATAGTACACAATGACTCAGTAACTCAATCCTCTACCTTTTTCTTTTTTTTGAGATGGAGTCTTGCTCTGTCACCCAGGCTGGAGTGCAGTGGCACGATCTCCACTCACTGCAAGCTCTGCCTCCCGGGTTCATGCCATTCTCCTGCCTCAGCCTCCTGAGTAGCTGGGACTACAGGCGCCCACCACCACCGCCTGGTTAATTCTTTTGTATTTTTAGTAGAGACAGGGTTTCACCATATTAGCCAGGATGGTCTCAATCTTCTGACTTGGTGATCTGCCCGCCTCAGCGTCCCAAAGTGCTGGGATTACAGGCATGAGCCACTATGCCCAGCCACTCAATCCTCTACTTATAGTTTGGAGGATGCTCATTCAATCATTCATTCATTCATCCATTCCATTTGTACTTATGGAGCAGAAGATATTATGCTTTAAACACCTTTCTAGATACTGGGGTAAGAGTCCAAAAATGCCTAAAGCGTTTTTTAAAAATTCTGCTCTTATGTAACACCCATTCTAGTAGAAGTAATAGAAAAATAAGCAACAT
>NW_012108208.1:15419-15801 GCF_000951045.1 Mandrillus leucophaeus
GCCACCTCGCCCAGCTAGTTTTATTGTGTGTGTATTTTTTAGTAGAGACGGGGTTTCACCGTGTTAGCCAGGACGATCTTCATCTCCTGACCTCGTGATCCGCCCATCTCGGCCTCCCAAAGTGCTGGGATTACAGGCTTGAGCCACCGTGCCCGGCCAGGGTTACAATTTTAACAGGATGATTACAGAAGCCCTCACTGACAAGGGGAAATTTAAGTAAATCCATAGAAGTGATGAGGGAGCAAGTCATGTTACTATCTGGAGGAAAACTTCTAGACAGAAGCAAAGATGAATGTAAAGAAATAGCTAAAAGGTCAACATGGTTGGAGTAAAGTGAGCAACAATACAAAGGGCAGAAAGGTGGAGATAGGAGAGGTTGTGA
>NW_012108208.1:19396-21757 GCF_000951045.1 Mandrillus leucophaeus
GGGGTCCCTGACTTCCTGCAACATTTAGCAGAAGGATTGCTGGCAAGATGTCCAAATAGGAGCAGCTCTGGTCTGCAGCTCCCAGTGAGATCAACGCAGAAGGCGGGTGATTTCTGCATTTCCAACTGAGGTACCTGGTTCATCTCACTGGGACTGGTTGGACAGTGGGTGCAGCCCACAGAGGACAAGCAGAAACAGGGTGGGGCATCGCCTCACCCGGGGCATTGGCTCACCCATGAAGTGCAAGGGGTCAGGGAATTTTCTCCCTCACCCAAAGGAAGCCGTGAGGGTCTGAGCCTGAGGAACTCTGGCACAGATATTGTGCTTGTCCCATGGTCTTTGCAACCTGCAAACCAGGAGATTCCCTCTGGTGCCAACCCCTGGGTTTCAAGCACAAAACTGGGCAGTCATTTGGGCAGACACTGAACTAGCTGCAGGAGTTTTTTGTTTTGTTTTCTTTTTGTTTTTTTTTTCCCATACCCCAGTGGCACCTGGAATGCCAGCAAGACAGAACTGTTCACTCCCCTGGAAAGGGGTGCTGAAGCCAGAGAGCCAAGTGGTCTGCCTCAGTGGATCCCACCCCCACGGAGCCCAGCAAAATAAAAGATCCACTGACTTGAAATTCTTGCTGCCAGCACAGTAGCAGTCTGAGATCCACCCAAGATGTTCCAGCTTGGTGTGGGGAGGGGCATTCACTATTACTGAGGCTTGAGTAGGCAGTTTTACACTCACAGTGTAAACAAAGCCGCTGGGAAGTTCAAACTGGGCAGAGCCCACTGCAGCTCAGCAAGGCCACTGCAGCCAGACTGCCTCTCTGGATTCCTCCTCTCTTGGCAGGGCATCTCTGGAAAAAAAAGGCAGCAGCCCCAGTCAGGGACTTATAGATAAAACCCCCATCTCCCTGGGACAGAGCACTTGGGGGAAGGGGCAACTGTGGACGAAGTTTTAGCATACTGAAACATTCCTGCCTGACAGCTCTGAAGAGAGCAGCAGACCTCCCAGCACAGTGTTTGAACTCCGCTAAGGGCCAGACTGCCTCTTTAAGTGGGTCTCTGACCCCTGTGCATCCTGACTGGGAGACACCTCCCAGTAGGGGCTGACAGACATCTCATACAAGAGAGCTCTGGCTGGTATCTGGCCAATGCCCCTCTGGGATGAAGCTTCCAAAGGAAAGATCAAGCAACAATCTTTGCTGTTCTGCAGCCTCCACTGGTGATAACCAGGTGGACAGGGTTGGGAATGGAACTCCAGCAAACTCCAGCAGACTGGCAGCAGAGAGGCCTGACTGTCAGAAGGAAAACTAACAAACAGAAAGGAATAGCACATCCACTCAAAGACCCCATCTGAAGGTCACCAACATCAAAGACCAAAGGTAGATAAATCCACAAAGATGGGGAGAAACCAGCACAAAAAGGCTGAAAATTCCAAAACCCAGAATGCCTCTTCTCCTCCAAAAGATCACAACTCCTTGCCAGCAAGGGAACAAAACTGGATGGACAATGAGTTTGACAAATTGACAGGAGTAGGCTTCAGAAGATGGGTAATAACAAACTTCTCTGAGCTAAAGGAGCATGTTCTAACCCAATGCAAGGAAGCTAGGAACCTTGAAAACAGGTTATAGATGAACTGCTAACTAGAATACCCAGTGTAGAGAAGAACAAAAATGACCTGATAGAGCTGAAAAACATAGCATGAGAACTTCGTGAAGTATACACAAGTTTCAATAGCCAAATCAATCAAGCAGAAGAAAGGATATCAGTGATTGAAGATCAACTTAATGAAATAAAGAGAGAAGACAAGATTAGAGCAACAAGAATAAAAAGGAACGAACAAAGCCTCCCAGAAATATGGGACTATGTGTAAAGACCAAATCTGCATTTGATTGGTGTACCTGAAAGCGATGAGGAGAATGAAACCAATTTGGAAAATACTTTTCAGGATATTATCCAGAAGAACTTCCCAAGCCTAGTAAGACAGGCCAACATTCAAATTCAGGAAATACAGAGAATACCAAAAAGATACTCCTCGAGAAGGGCAACCCCAATACACATAACTGTCAGATTCACGAAGGTTGAAATGAAGGAAAAAATGTTAAGGGCAGCCAGAGAGAAAGGTCGGGTTACCCACAAAGGGAAGCCCATCAGACTAACTGCAGATCTCTCAGCAAAAACCCTACAAGCCAGAAGAGAGTGGGGGCCAGTATTCAACACTCTTAAAGGAAAGAATTTTCAACCCAGAATTTCATATCCAGCCACATTAAGCTTCATAAGTGAAGGAGAAATAAAATCCTTTACAGACAAGCAAATGCTGAGAGATTTTGTCACCACCAGGCCTGCCTTACAAGAGATCCTGAAGGAAGCA
>NW_012108208.1:23872-26547 GCF_000951045.1 Mandrillus leucophaeus
AGACAGAAGCAAAGATGAATGTAAAGAAATAGCTAAAAGGTCAACATGGTTGGAGTAAAGTGAGCAACAATACAAAGGGCAGAAAGGTGGAGATAGGAGAGGTTGTGAGAGAGATGAAAGGAGACCAGATCATAGGACTGTATGGACCATAGTTGTAAGAACCGTAGTTCTTACTCTGAGAGACTTTGGAAGCCTTTGGAAGGTTATAAGCAAAGGAAGGACTTGATTAACCTTGCATTTTAATGGGATCATACTGGATGCTGATTAATAATAGATTACAGGAAAGCAATAGCAGGAGGCAGACAAGCCCAGAGGTTATTGCAGTAATGCAGGAAACAGTTGAGGGACTTTGGACAAGAATGGTAACATATGGTGGCAGGAAATGTTTGGATTCAGGATAATTAATGTTTTTTCACACACCACTCAATCCTAATTAAAAGGAGAAACAATATATTACAGTGCCTAAGAGCACCACCTCTAACATCAGATGGTTTGGGGGTACGAACTTTGACTTTGACACCTCCTTGATGCCTGAATTTATATAATTTATTGGTCTTCCCTATATCTCAACATATGCTTCTGTTATAAAGGAGATAAAAAAGAAATTTTTTAGCTATCAGGTCCCACCCCCGATATTCAACATGGGTTCTTTTCTATTTCGCTAAGTGTTAGCTGGTCTGATAAATAAAGGGAAAGAGTACAAAAGAAAGAAATTTTAAAGATGGGTGTCCAGGGGAGACATCACATGTTGGCAGGTTCCGTGATGCTCCCTGAGCCGTAAAACCAGCAGGTTTTTATTAATGATTTTCAAAAGCAGAGGGAGTGTACGAATAGGGTGTGGGCCACAGAGATCACATGCTTCACAAGGTAATAAAATATCACAAAGCAAATGGAGGCAGGCTGAGATCACAGGACCACAGAATGGGGCAAAATTAAAATTGCTTATGAAGTTTCAGGCATGCATTGTCATTGATAATATCTTATCAGGATACAGAGTTTGAGAGCAGACAGGTCTGACCAAAATTTATTAGGCAGAAATTTCTTCATCCTAATAAGCCTGGGAGTGCTATGGGAGACTGGGGCTGATTTCATCCCTTTGTCTTTGACCATAAAAGACAGTCATCCCCAAAGCAGCCATTTTCGAGGCCTCCCCTCAGGGACTCATTCTCTTTCTCAGGGATGTTCCTTGCTGAGAAAAAGAATTCAGCAATATTTCTCCTATTTGCTTTTGAAAGATGAGAAATATGGCTCTGTTCCACCCGGCTCACTGGAAGTCAGAGTTTAAAGTTATCTCCCTTTTTCCCTGAACACTGCTGTTATCCTGTTCTGTTTTCAAGGTGCCCAGATTTCATATTGTTCAAACACACATGCTCTACAAACAATTTGTGCATTTAATGCAACCATCATAGGGTCCTGAGGTGACACATCCTCCTCAGCTTACGAAGATGACGGGATTAAGAGATTAAAGTAAAGACAGGTATAGGAAATCACAAGGGTATTGATTGGGGAAGTGATAAGTGTTCATGAAATCTTCACAATTTATGTTCAGAGATTGCAGTAAAGACTGATGTAAGAAATTATACATTATTAATTTGGGGAACTAATAAATGTCCATGAAATCTTCACAATTATGTTCTTCTGCCATGACTTCAGACGGTCCCTCCGTTTGGGGTCCCTGACTTCCTGCAACATTTAGCAGAAGGATTGCTGGCAAGATGTCCAAATAGGAGCAGCTCTGGTCTGCAGCTCCCAGTGAGATCAACGCAGAAGGCGGGTGATTTCTGCATTTCCAACTGAGGTACCTGGTTCATCTCACTGGGACTGGTTGGACAGTGGGTGCAGCCCACAGAGGACAAGCAGAAACAGGGTGGGGCATCGCCTCACCCGGGGCATTGGCTCACCCATGAAGTGCAAGGGGTCAGGGAATTTTCTCCCTCACCCAAAGGAAGCCGTGAGGGTCTGAGCCTGAGGAACTCTGGCACAGATATTGTGCTTGTCCCATGGTCTTTGCAACCTGCAAACCAGGAGATTCCCTCTGGTGCCAACCCCTGGGTTTCAAGCACAAAACTGGGCAGTCATTTGGGCAGACACTGAACTAGCTGCAGGAGTTTTTTGTTTTGTTTTCTTTTTGTTTTTTTTTTCCCATACCCCAGTGGCACCTGGAATGCCAGCAAGACAGAACTGTTCACTCCCCTGGAAAGGGGTGCTGAAGCCAGAGAGCCAAGTGGTCTGCCTCAGTGGATCCCACCCCCACGGAGCCCAGCAAAATAAAAGATCCACTGACTTGAAATTCTTGCTGCCAGCACAGTAGCAGTCTGAGATCCACCCAAGATGTTCCAGCTTGGTGTGGGGAGGGGCATTCACTATTACTGAGGCTTGAGTAGGCAGTTTTACACTCACAGTGTAAACAAAGCCGCTGGGAAGTTCAAACTGGGCAGAGCCCACTGCAGCTCAGCAAGGCCACTGCAGCCAGACTGCCTCTCTGGATTCCTCCTCTCTTGGCAGGGCATCTCTGGAAAAAAAAGGCAGCAGCCCCAGTCAGGGACTTATAGATAAAACCCCCATCTCCCTGGGACAGAGCACTTGGGGGAAGGGGCAACTGTGGACGAAGTTTTAGCATACTGAAACATTCCTGCCTGACAGCTCTGAAGAGAGCAGCAGACCTCCCAGCACAG
>NW_012108208.1:31967-34322 GCF_000951045.1 Mandrillus leucophaeus
CAATCCTAATCTCTGATAAAACAGACTTTAAACCAACAAAGATAAAAAAAGACAAAGAAAGGTATTAAATAATAGTAAAGGGATCAATTCAGCAAGAAGAGCTAACTATACCAAATATATATGCACCCAATACAGGAGCACGCAGATTCATAAAGCAAGTCCTTAGAGACTTACAAAGAGATTTAGATGCCCACACAATAATAGTTGCACCCCACTGTCAATACTAGACAGATTAACAAGAGAGAAAATTAACAAAAATGTTCAGGACTTGAACTCAGTTCTGGACCAAGAGGACCTAATAGACATTTACAGAACTCTCTGCCCCAAATCAACAGAATATACATTATTCTCAGCACCTCATCGCACTTATTCTAAAATTGACCATATAAATTGGAAGTAAAACACTCCTCAGCAAATGCAAAAGAAAAAAAAAAAACCAGAAATCATAACAGTCTCTCAGAGCACAGTGTAATCAAATTAGAACTCAGGATTAAGAAACTTACTCAATACCGCACAACTACATGGAAACTGAACAACCTACTCCTGAATGACTACTGGGTAAATAAGGAAATAAAGGCAGAAATAAAGATATTCTTTGAAACCAATGAGAATGAAGACACAACATGCAGAATCTCTGGGACACATTTAAAGCAGTGTGTAGAGGGAAATTTATAGCACTAAATGCCCACAAGAGAAAGCAGGAAAGATCTAAAACTAATGCCCTAATATTAAAATTATAAAAATAGAGACGCAACAGCAAGCAAACTCATAATCTAGCAGAAGACAAGAAATAACTAAGACCAGAGTAGAACTGAAGGAGCTAGAGACACCAAAACCCTTCAAAAATCAACGAATCCAGGAGGTGGTTTTTTGAAAAGATCAACAAAATAGATAGACCACTAGACAGACTGATAAGGAAGAAAAGAGATAAGAATCAAATAGATGCAATAAAATTGATACAGGGGATATCACCACTGATCTCACAGAAATACAAACTACCATCAGAGAATACTATAAACACTTCTATGCAAATAAAGTAGAAAACCTAGACGAAATGGATAAATTCCTGGACACACAAACCCTCCCAATTCTAAGAAGTCTAATCCCTGAATAAACCAATAACAATTTCTGATATTGAGGCAGTAATTAATAGCCTACCAACCAAAAAAAGTCCAGGACCAGATGGATTCACAGCCAAATCCCACCAGAGGTACAAAGAGGAGCTGGTATCATTCCTTCTGAAATTATTCCAAACAACAGAAAAAAAGGGAATACTCCTAATTCATTTTATGAGGCTAGCATCATCCTGATTCCATAACCGGCTAGAGACACAACAACAACAACAAAAAGAAAATTTCAGGCCAATATCCCTGATGAACATTGATGAGAATATCCTCATAAAATACTGACAAACCAAATCCAACAACACATCAAAAAGCTTATCCACCACAATCAAGTCAGCTTCATTCCTGTGATAGAAGGTTGGTTCAACATACACAAATCAATAAATGTAATCCAGCACATAAACAGAATCAAAGATAAAAACCATGCAATTATCTTAATAGATGCAGAAAAGACCTTCAACAAAATTCAACACCCATTCATGCTAAAAATTCTCAATAAACTAGGTATCGATGGAACGTATCTCAACATAATAAGAGCTATTTATAACAAACCCGCAGCCAGTATCATACTGAATGAGCAAAAACTGGAAGCATTCCCTTTGAAAACTGGCACAATACAGGGATGCCCTCTCTCACCACTCCTATTCAACATAGTATTGGAAGTTCTGGCCAGGGCAATCAGGCATGAGAAAGAAACAAAGGGTATTCAATTAGGAAAAGAGGAAGTCAAATTGTCCCTGTTTGCAGATGACATGATTGTATATTTAGAAAACCCCATCACCTCAGCCTAAAATCTCCTTAAGCTGATAAGCGACTTCAGCAAAGTCTCGGGATACAAAATCAACGTGCAAAAATCACAAGCATTCCTATACACCAATAAAGGACAGAGAGCCAAATCATGAGTGAATTCCCATTCAAAATTGCTAAGAGAATAAAATACCTAGGAATCCAACTTACAAGGGATATGAAGGACCTTTTCAAGGAGAACTACAAACCACTGCTCAAGGACATAAAAGAGGACACAAACAAATGGAAAAACATTCCATGCTCATGGATAGGAGGAATCAACATCATGAAAATGGCCATACTGTCCAAAGTAATTTATAGATTCAATGCTATCCCCATCAAGGTACTACTGACTTTCTTCACAGAATTGGAAAAAACTATTCAAATTTCATATGGAACCAAAAAAGAGCCCACATAGCCAAGACAATTTTGGGCAAGAAGAACA
>NW_012108208.1:35432-53716 GCF_000951045.1 Mandrillus leucophaeus
AGGATGAGTTCATGTCCTTTGCAGGGACATGGATGAAGCTGGAAACCATCATTCTCAGCAAACTATCACAAGAACAGAAAACCAAACACTGGATGTTCTCACTCATAAGTGGGAGTTGATCAGTGAGGACACATGGGCATAGGGAGGGGAACATCACACACTCGGGCCTGTCAGGCGGTGGGGGGCTAAGGAAGGAATAGCATTAGGAGAAATACCTAATATAGGTGACAGGTTGATGGGTGCAGCAAACCACCATGGCACATGTATACATAAGTAACAAAACTGCAGGTTCTACACGTGTACCCCAGAACTTAAAGTATAATAAAAATGAATGTTTTCTTTTTAAAAAAAGGGAGATAAAGAATATGTTAGTTAAAATCATACTTCAAAATGACTCTAACATGAGAGAAATTCATTTCTAATTCATGTGAAGTCTGTTGAGCGTATTTCTGATAACTGGGGCCTCTCCCATAAGAAGTGACCCAGAAATCCAAGTTCCTTCAACTTATGGCCCTGCCATTTTTTAACACTTAGTTCTGAGGTCTCCCTGGGCATGGATTTCCAACTTGCAGACTGGAACAATAAACAGGAGGCTCATGTGTGACAAACTTCTAATGGACTGTGCGTGGAAGCAGCACAATCATTTCTGACTCCATTTCTCTGACCATTGAACTCAGTACTCTGTCTCACAGCCACCCCAACTGCAAGAGACATTGGGACACTATGTCTCCCTCTGTGCCTGAGAAAAGAGGAAATGGGTTTGGTAAGCAGCTGATTAGTCTTTGCCACTATCAGTCTTCATCAGAGGACTATTGGATATATTCGCCAAGATACCATTTGTCAAGCATTTTACTGCAAGGCCTACTGGAGCCAGGTGGTTGCTACTAATTTAGGAATGAACAAAGGAAAGGGAAACCACACCCACAATTCCTTTGTCTACTGTCCAATTCAGAGTGAATTCTGCCTTTTTGATTGGAAGAAAGTTAATCTTATACACCATAAAATTTATCCACTTTAAGTGTACAATTCAATTATTTTTAAATTTATAGAATTTTACAACCACCATCATATCCAATTTTAGAAGCTTTTCCACCAAAAAGTTCCCTCATGCCCATTTGCACTCAATTTCTACCTCCCTACAATCAGCCCTAGGCAAACTTTTTGCCTCCATAGATTTGCCTTTTTGAACTTTTTATGTTAATGTAATCATAAGATAAAATATGAGCCTTGTGACTGTCTTCTTTCACTCAGCATAATTTTTTAGAGTTTTTCCCATGTTGTTGTATTTATCAGTAGTCCCTTCCTTTTGGTTGTTGAATAGTATTCTATTATATGAAACTACCACTTTTTTTATTCATGTGTCCATTGATGAGCATTTGGACTGCTGCCAGTACTTTGCAAGTATGAATCATTTTTCGCAGGACTACTCATCTTTGCAATGGTAGTAAGATGCTATTCTTTAGAGAGCTTTGTCCATAAGTCCAAAGGTAGCAGTAGTATTTAGAGTAACAGCATAGTATAATGGAAGAATATTCCTATTTGACTCTCAAATGACTTAGACTTGTGCCTTACTTCTCTTCTCTGAGCTGCCTACCCTTAGAGAATAAGGTAGTAAGAGCCTAACATGGTATTTGACACAGTTGGTGCTCCACAAATGTGAATTCCCACTACATTGCCCACACTCCATTGTCTCACATCCTTCTCTGTAATGAACTCAGAACCTCTTAGTACCCCACAAGACTAGCTAAAATTTCCCATATTCACGTGGGTTCTTTTACCAACATTGTAAGTAAAATAAGGGTGTTTCAGTATGTAGTTTGGGAGAAGCCACTTCCTCTCTGTGTCTTTTCCCACTGGTCTGTAAAATAGAGCTTCTGCTCTCTCAGAAGTGTTGGTTAAAAGCACCTATGTTACCTTTAAAATCTCATTTGTTCCTCTCCACAGGAAGAGCAATGATTTGTCTGTTTGACATGCCGAAGAGTCTGATATTCATTGATCCATATTTCTCCAGTGGTCAGGGTTACCACAGTAAGTCACTGCACACAGGTGGCCTCTTCCCTTATGTACCTTTAATTTTGGGTTTTCAGTTTTGACATGGTGAGACATTTCTGGTTGATAAGGGACTGCTTTGGAGGCCTTGCTTCTCAAGTGAATCCAGATGTAACTGTAGAAAAAAAAAAAAATTAGGAAGTCCAAAGAGACCACATTCAAGCTACGTTTGTCAAGTTAGGTTTCCTTTCAATAAAGTTGATATTTCAACTTTCTGACTCCTGTGCCTAGTTCTCAATCAGCTTCCATTCTGAGGAGCAGAGGATGGGATTAATTTCCTCAAGTCCAACACATGGAGGCTACTTGTCTCTTTTAGAAAGACAGAGCTGGCAACATATTTAGGCAGACCAACTTTTGGAGCCTGTTTTTCCTTTCACATGTAGAAGACTGTCTTTAGGACTAACCATCCAGTAATGTAATGTTATTGTCCTATCACTTAACACAAGTTTATCCAATCCCTCTTGGGTTTCCCAAAAGAATTTGTTAGCTTTCTTTCTCTGAAGTAACAAATTACAGTTTGTGCCTGCCTCATATACCACATCAATCACTTGTTCAGTCCCTGGGATTGCTAAATGGTTGATCCAATTGGGCAGTTTTAGCTGTTCAGTCATTTTTTGTGGGGTGTTAAAACAACTGAAGTGGTCTGACTACTTAGACTTAAAATGCCTGACTTAAACCATAATGAAGATGAAAACATCCAATTTAACTGAAAAACAAACAAAGTTATGGAATCTTTTAGATGTGTCCACATGTATGATCAAACACAAACTGTCTTTCAGGTTCTCATTTTATCTTCTCCTCTCTGTCATCTCTCTTTCTCTCTGTCTTCCCTCATCTGTCTCTTCTCTCTCTCTCTCTCTCTCACCCCTGCTCCTCTGCTTCTTCTCTCCCTCTCCCTCTCCCATTCACTTTCTCCTCCATCTTTCTCTACCTCACTCTTGTTTTTTCTTTGCATATTTCTTTGCAATGGTAGTAAGATGCTATTCTTTAGAGAGCTTTGTCCATAAGTCCAAAGGTAGCAGTAGTATTTAGAGTAACAGCATAGTATAATGGAAGAATATTCCTATTTGACTCTCAAATGACTTAGACTTGTGCCTTACTTCTCTTCTCTGAGCTGCCTACCCTTAGAGAATAAGGTAGTAAGAGCCTAACATGGTATTTGACACAGTTGGTGCTCCACAAATGTGAATTCCCACTACATTGCCCACACTCCATTGTCTCACATCCTTCTCTGTAATGAACTCAGAACCTCTTAGTACCCCACAAGACTAGCTAAAATTTCCCATATTCACGTGGGTTTGTGCCTGAGAAAAGAGGAAATGGGTTTGGTAAGCAGCTGATTAGTCTTTGCCACTATCAGTCTTCATCAGAGGACTATTGGATATATTCGCCAAGATACCATTTGTCAAGCATTTTACTGCAAGGCCTACTGGAGCCAGGTGGTTGCTACTAATTTAGGAATGAACAAAGGAAAGGGAAACCACACCCACAATTCCTTTGTCTACTGTCCAATTCAGAGTGAATTCTGCCTTTTTGATTGGAAGAAAGTTAATCTTATACACCATAAAATTTATCCACTTTAAGTGTACAATTCAATTATTTTTAAATTTATAGAATTTTACAACCACCATCATATCCAATTTTAGAAGCTTTTCCACCAAAAAGTTCCCTCATGCCCATTTGCACTCAATTTCTACCTCCCTACAATCAGCCCTAGGCAAACTTTTTGCCTCCATAGATTTGCCTTTTTGAACTTTTTATGTTAATGTAATCATAAGATAAAATATGAGCCTTGTGACTGTCTTCTTTCACTCAGCATAATTTTTTAGAGTTTTTCCCATGTTGTTGTATTTATCAGTAGTCCCTTCCTTTTGGTTGTTGAATAGTATTCTATTATATGAAACTACCACTTTTTTTATTCATGTGTCCATTGATGAGCATTTGGACTGCTGCCAGTACTTTGCAAGTATGAATCATTTTTCGCAGGACTACTCATCTTTGCAATGGTAGTAAGATGCTATTCTTTAGAGAGCTTTGTCCATAAGTCCAAAGGTAGCAGTAGTATTTAGAGTAACAGCATAGTATAATGGAAGAATATTCCTATTTGACTCTCAAATGACTTAGACTTGTGCCTTACTTCTCTTCTCTGAGCTGCCTACCCTTAGAGAATAAGGTAGTAAGAGCCTAACATGGTATTTGACACAGTTGGTGCTCCACAAATGTGAATTCCCACTACATTGCCCACACTCCATTGTCTCACATCCTTCTCTGTAATGAACTCAGAACCTCTTAGTACCCCACAAGACTAGCTAAAATTTCCCATATTCACGTGGGTTCTTTTACCAACATTGTAAGTAAAATAAGGGTGTTTCAGTATGTAGTTTGGGAGAAGCCACTTCCTCTCTGTGTCTTTTCCCACTGGTCTGTAAAATAGAGCTTCTGCTCTCTCAGAAGTGTTGGTTAAAAGCACCTATGTTACCTTTAAAATCTCATTTGTTCCTCTCCACAGGAAGAGCAATGATTTGTCTGTTTGACATGCCGAAGAGTCTGATATTCATTGATCCATATTTCTCCAGTGGTCAGGGTTACCACAGTAAGTCACTGCACACAGGTGGCCTCTTCCCTTATGTACCTTTAATTTTGGGTTTTCAGTTTTGACATGGTGAGACATTTCTGGTTGATAAGGGACTGCTTTGGAGGCCTTGCTTCTCAAGTGAATCCAGATGTAACTGTAGAAAAAAAAAAAAATTAGGAAGTCCAAAGAGACCACATTCAAGCTACGTTTGTCAAGTTAGGTTTCCTTTCAATAAAGTTGATATTTCAACTTTCTGACTCCTGTGCCTAGTTCTCAATCAGCTTCCATTCTGAGGAGCAGAGGATGGGATTAATTTCCTCAAGTCCAACACATGGAGGCTACTTGTCTCTTTTAGAAAGACAGAGCTGGCAACATATTTAGGCAGACCAACTTTTGGAGCCTGTTTTTCCTTTCACATGTAGAAGACTGTCTTTAGGACTAACCATCCAGTAATGTAATGTTATTGTCCTATCACTTAACACAAGTTTATCCAATCCCTCTTGGGTTTCCCAAAAGAATTTGTTAGCTTTCTTTCTCTGAAGTAACAAATTACAGTTTGTGCCTGCCTCATATACCACATCAATCACTTGTTCAGTCCCTGGGATTGCTAAATGGCTGATCCAATTGGGCAGTTTTAGCTGTTCAGTCATTTTTTGTGGGGTGTTAAAACAACTGAAGTGGTCTGACTACTTAGACTTAAAATGCCTGACTTAAACCATAATGAAGATGAAAACATCCAATTTAACTGAAAAACAAACAAAGTTATGGAATCTTTTAGATGTGTCCACATGTATGATCAAACACAAACTGTCTTTCAGGTTCTCATTTTATCTTCTCCTCTCTGTCATCTCTCTTTCTCTCTGTCTTCCCTCATCTGTCTCTTCTCTCTCTCTCTCTCTCTCACCCCTGCTCCTCTGCTTCTTCTCTCCCTCTCCCTCTCCCATTCACTTTCTCCTCCATCTTTCTCTACCTCACTCTTGTTTTTTCTTTGCATATTTACCTCCCTCCTTGTTTCTGACTCCCTCTTAGAGTTATCAAATATTCATTGTAGTGAGGTATAAATTTTTACTAGCCATGCTTCTTTCTCATTTCACCCAAGATCATAATCTAAGAAAGACTAAAATGAAATGGTTATACTTGTTTCCTTGAGGGTTTAGATGAGTCAGTGAATGAGTTCCTATTGCATAAGAAGAAAGAATTTGATGTTGGCTGAAGGAGTTGAGATGAAAGAAACATCTCAGAGAATACAGCAGGTCCCATTATATTACTAACACAGGACAGGCCTCCATGTGGCCCTTAGCAGCATCTAAATCTTTAGAATAACAACTTGGAGGTTGCCCTGTTTATTTACAACCCAACATTATTCTCCTGGCAGCCATCCTTATCCTTCACCGCTCTTCACCTCTGAGTGCTTTTGGCGTGGAGTTTGGACTGAGAACCTCAGAGACTAGTAAATCACTAACTCCATGAAAATCCAAGCCCCAAGAATGATCACTGAAATAAGATAAAAACTGAACAATTAGGAAGTAGCAGGAGGCACATTAAACTTTTAACAGAGGAAGGTCATCACCTTCTGGGCTATAAGTTAGCCTCTGATATCATGAAGTTGTCCTTTAAGGCTGGAAAATTAAAGGTGCAAGTGCCCTTCTATCACCCCCTAAATCTGTTCATATAAAATGTCACATCAGCACAGAAGACACCCCTGGGCTGTCCTAAAAGGGGTTGATGCCTTGTTAATGACACAGCAACAGTGTTAGGTAAATCTCATGAGCAGCTCCTGAAAGTTGAGATTGTTGGCCATCGTTCAAGTAGACAAAATCTTCATTATGAAGACAATTCTCAAGAACTCCACTTTTGAGATTTACGCTCATCAAAGCATGTTACTCTTAGTTCTGCTGAAAATAACCATATTCAAGACATAACAGAACCCCATCCAAAAGAGAATGAGGGTACAAAAATTTCCTTTTAATGTACTTAAAGGAAAAGACACAAAAAGTCTCAATTAAAACACCGTGATATTTGGAAAACGCTTTCTATTACATAACGGATTGCCCAGTACATCAAATGTTTTTTGTGAAACATGGAACAATTTAATCATGAGACCATTAATGCATTGCAAATTGGTTTTGTTTCAGTTCCTTTTGATTTCTGTTAAAATAAACCATTGTCCCACTGTCACGACTCCACGTAAGACACCATGTGGTTTGAATATTTTATTCTGGATTTTACTTCGACCTGAAAAACTAGAGCATGAAAGATGGAAAATTCTGTAGTAATTTATTAGATTTGGACATTTCATTGTAATGCTTATTGATATCAACCTATTAAGTATAGAAATCTATGTATAATATTGAGAGAATATCATAGCATAAAAAATTGAACATCTTAAATTATACTGTAAGTGCTCAAGAATAATACTTGATCCCAAAATTTATTCACAATCTGCAAGGATTTGATGTCTATGAATATTAAAGTAATTTTGGTCCACATTTTCATTCTTTATAGCTTTATTAGAAAACAGTTTTACTTATTATAATAAGGTCATATAATTATCATCACAGTTTAACCCTGACACAAAATGGTCTTTTTGTTTAACACTTAAATGTGAAAAATTATATGGTGATGATATGCTAAGTAAACAACTACCCTGGGACCAGCACTTCGCATTCTTTGTGTTGGACTGGACACTTTATGTAATTTTCTTCTTTAGAGGTATATCAGGGGAGGAAGACACATTGGCTGCCTAGAATATAGTGCATAAAATTGTGCTTATAGTTGGCAGGCCTATCTAGTAGAGCACTCTATACTTCATTCACTTACAGATATAGGCTGACTGCTTGTTCTACATACATATACCTTCAGTGGTGGTTTTGAATATGGAAAATTACAGAGAATAACATAATAAACACCCTTATACCCAACATATGCAATTAACAAATATTAACAGCTGAATATGTTTACTTTAGCTCTTTTGATGTAGGTCTTTTTGTGTATTCTTTGTTTCTTATTGGAAAATAATAGATTAGTAATAAAGTTTAAGAGTTTGGTTCAATTTACTCTGTCTGTCAAAGCTGGCTTTGTCTTTCCACCCTTTCACCATGGGATGACCCTCACCAGATGCTGGTACTATGCTCTTGGACATCCCAGCCCCCAGAACCATAAGCCAAATAGATCTCCTTTCTTTATAAATTACCCAGTCTGTGGTATTCTGTTATAGCAGCAGAAATGGATTAATTTCCATTAATCTTACTTTGTCACATTTCACTACTTTCATATCCACAGAAAATCTGTCTTATTTTTGGTGTAAATCTTTCCTATACATATTTGTACTCCTTCTCTCCATAGAGATAGAGATAACCAGTCCAATGCATAGGGCTATTTCATCATAGTGTATAGGTGCTTCTTACTTTTTACTCATTAGACTTTTTATCTATCAATGTCAATATATATAGCTATAACTCCTTTATTTTAATTATAATCACCTATTTCATTGTAAAATATGCCATAATTTATTTGGCCATTCTTCTATTGATATGTATTTAGATTATTTCCAGTCTTCACTGTTAAAATCAATGTTACTTAAAATGTTCCCTGTGTACATGTGCCAACAGTTTCTCTGGAATATATATCAAAAAAAGTAATTGCTAAATTATCAGATGAGTGCATTTTTAATAACATTGTTGTCAACTTGCTTTCCAAAATTTATACTCATCTCAGCACTGGATGAGAGTTCCTGTATTTTGAAGTAGTCACTTTATAATGTTTGATTTTAAACATTTAAAATTTTCAGATTTTAAAATTGTTGCTACTCATTGGTATAAAATTATATTTCATTATTATTTTGACATGCATTTTATTCATTACTAAACTTTCCAAATTGACTAGCTGTTTGACTTCTCTTTTTTCTGAACTGCATCTTTATATATTTTGGCAACTGTTATGAGGCCAAGAAGTTTTTATGTGACAAACAGGCTGCGACTATAAACCAAAATGGCAGCAATAAATTGCTATAATTTAAATATGCTTAGATGTTTCTGTTAAATTTTAATATGCATACTCTTAAGCTGAATGTAATCAAATGCCTCTTGTAACTCTGTTTATTGTTTGTTTGTACTACCTGTGCTTAACACTCGCAGAGGAGATATAAAGATTATTGTTCTGTCCACAAAAATGGCACTCCAATTCTCATCTGTCCTTCAAGGTCAACAGTTGACTTTTCTGACTCTTCTAGAAAAAAACATTTGTGAGCTCCTGAGTTGGGGTTGAAAAAAAGGCTACATGAGATATGTATTGTCTTTCCTTCTTTTTTTTTTTTTTTTTTTTAGATGGAGTTTCACTTTTGTTGCCCAGGCTGGAAGGCAGTGGCATGATCTCAGCTCACTGCAACCTCTGCCTCTCGGGTTCAAGGGTTTTTCCTGCCTAAGCCTCTTGAGTAGCTGGGATTACAGGCACCTGCCACCATGCTTGGCTAATTTTTTGTATTTTTTTTTTAGTAGAGATGGGGTTTCATCATGTTGGTCAGGCTGGTCTCGAACTCCCAAACCTCAGGTGATCCACCCGCCTCTGCCTCCCAAAGTGCTGGGATTACAGGCGTGAGCCACCACACCAGGCCAGTCTTTTTCATAATGATGATTTCTGTACCCATATTCTTAAAGCAAGATGAACCACTTGTTTAGTGTACCATGTGAGCTTGAGCATTTACATTTAATCCAACAAAGTAAGCAAGTACCCATCCACAATAACCATTTTTAATTACTTTGTCTTTTCTTTATTGACATGTAGGATTTCTATATAGATATTCTAGACATTAATCCATTGTTCTCTATGTGATAAACATCATTTCTCATTCTTGTTTATCGTATCTTTTGTTGTATATATATTACTTACAGCTGTGAATCAATTTACTTTATGTTACATTCTGCTTTTATGTTACTTGTGTAAGGTATCATTTCTATTCCAATGTAATGAAGATATTCTTTATATTCTTCAAAAAGTCATAAGGTCTTTAATCAAATAGAACTAGATGTGTGTATCTATTATTTTCACATTTGGATCAGCAGTTGTTTCAACACAGTTTATTATTCTTCAGCATATTATAATGACACTTCTCTCATAAACTGAAATCCCATATAGTTAAAGTCTGTGTATTTTCTGGTTTTTGGTTTTGAGGTTTTGCTTGTTTGTTACTTTTTGCTTTCTCATTCATCCTTCTGATGTACTTGACCTTTCCTGAGCTAATACCACAGTAGTTTACATTGTATAAGTATATTAATAAGACTTAGTAACTAGTATGGCAGGTGTGCCTTCTTCCTCCTTCTTCTTCCTCTTCAAAATTAACCCAGATCTTTTTGGACTTAAATTATCCTAATTTCTAAGTCATTTTCTCAAATTCCATGAAAAACATGACATTTTTATTGGAATCACATTAAATTTATAAAAACATTTGGGTGAGTTGAAATCCTCATGATGTTGAATTGTCCCACCTCTGACCTAGCACACATTTCCATTTAATCAAGTCTCCTTTCATATGCTTCAAAACTATCTTATACATTTACCCATGTAGAACTTGAATATCTGTTTTCAATTTATTCCTAGGTGTCTTATATGTTTTGTTATATTGCAAATGCTTTTTTCAAAACTTCTATAACATTTTTCAAGTATTTATTACTTTCACATAGAAATATTATGGAGTTTATATATAAATTTTATCTTGACTAAACAACTAGACTTTCTTATTATTTTGAATAATTTGTCTAAAGATTCTTTTGTATATTTTTCATGGAAAATCATATCACTTGAAAATTACAGTTTTGTCTTTTTCTGTCTAATCTATACATCTCTTATGTCCTTTCTTTCTCTTATTATAATTATTAAAACCACCAACACAACATAAAGTAAATTGATTCACAGCTGTATCGGTGATGACACTGATTTTGAGGAAGACAGATCATATTTCTTTTCATTCCTAGTTCACTAATAGTTTGTTAATAACTTTTATTGTAAAAGGACAGTGAATGTCATTGCATTAATCAAGATGACTTTTTCTTGCAATAATAGAGATGATTATTTTTATCATCATTTGTCTATTAATGTGATTAATACTTAAATATATTCTCTATTGTGGGACAATTGATCTATACAAAAGTAAACACCATTTGGTAATGTTGCTGCTGAATTTAATTTGCCTAAAATTCTCTAGGAAGACTGACCCAGAGAAAGAGATTTGAGTATTTTAATTTTGCATCTACATTTATAAATGAAATTAGCCTTTGTTTTCTTATTATGCTCTCCTTATAAGTTTGGATATCAAGGTTATAAATTACACTACCTTCAAAAAATGGATTAAGTAGCTTTACTTCTTTTATCATCTGGACTCATAGCATGAAGTCAGAACTATCGGTGAGTTAAAGAGGCTTGCAAAACTTCCTGGTAGAACTCTTTGGGTTTGGAGCATTTGTAGAGAGAAGGTAAGTAAGTGTGAATTGTAATTACCAATTAAATGTTCTAATAGTTATTAACCTATTCGGATTCACTATTTTTTTTCTTACATCAATTTTGGTAAATTTTATTTTAAATAATCCAATATGTTTAAACACAGTCATAAAATTGATCACAATGTTCTCTTTGGACTTGGAGGGTAAAAGAGATGATATCTATCATTTGACCCCATGTTCCTCATAATATTTTGTTTTACGTTCTTTGTCTTTCACTTGATCAGTTTTCCAAATGTTTGTCTAATTTATTAGTGCTTTCTTTTCTTTGAACTAGTTGTTAGTCTTGTTAATCATCATAACTGCTTCCTATTTCTTTAATTTCTTCTCTTATCTTTTATTATTTCCTCCTTCTGCTTTTGTCAGATTCACTGTGTTTTTCTTTATTTGGTTCTGAAGAAAAACTTTGGCTTATTACTTTCAAGCTTCTCATTTTATTTTATTTTATATACATAAATTCACTTGAGTACCGCTAAATTATACTGCTGTATGAACTTCCCTAAGAAATGTTTCAAGTACTTTATAAATTTCAATTTGTCGTACATTTTTTGTGATCTCTTGAGTTCTTCTGTAATCAATTATTTAGAAGTTTCTTTTTACATTCTAAACTTATTAGAGTTTTAACTATTGTTTTCTTGTTAGTTTCAATTTTACTACATTATGTAAGCAATTGAAAATTTTATTTTATTAATTATTTGGGATTCATCTAGAATTTCTTTTAGCCTACTATAAGACTAATTGTTATTGTGTTGTTTTTTGTTTTTGTTTGTTTTTGTTTTTAGATGGTCTCGCTTTGTTGCCCAGGCTGTAGTGCAGTGGCACCATCTAGGCTCACTGCAGACTCAATCTCCCAGGCTCAAGCGATCCTCTCACCCCACCCTCCCAGGTAGCTGAGACTACAAATGCAAGCCACCACATCTGGCTAATTGTGTGTTTTTTGTAAAGACATGGTCTCACCAGGTTGGTCTCGAATCCTGGACTCAAACAATCTTCCCACTTCAGACTTCAAAAATGCTGGGACCCCAAGGTGAGCCACTGCATCCAGCCAACATTAACTTTTATAGATGTGTCATGTGTGCTTGAAGAGAGTGAATTTACTATTTGTTATCTGATTATGTGTGTGTGTATAGTCCATGTGTGTGTGTTTGTGTGTGTGTGTATGTATAAGTGTGTATATATATATGTATATATATCCTTGAGTATATATAAATATATACATATGTCATGTGTATGTATTATCAAACTTATTATTTGGGCTGTTACATAATATTTAAAACTATTCAGTTTTATGAAACGCTATTTTAAAAATGAATTGTTATAACTTAAAACTGATTAAATACCAAAATTGTTTACTTGCAAGAAAAATATATTGAACCAACACTTTATAAAAGCACGTTATTAAGTATTAGAGGTAACACAGGAAATATCACAAAAGTCCCTGCCATCATCAAGCTTATAATATAGTTGTCTCCTCAGTTAGAAGTCCATAATAGCCTCAAGAAAACTAATGTAATAATAATGATAATTAAATTTCATTGAGCTATTATATGCCAAATTTTGTTCTTAGAACTTTACTGTTTTAACTCATTTTACCTTCATAAAACTCACAATGTAAATACTATTTTATAGGGGAGAAAACTGAACTGAAGAAATTGTTTGCTCAAGTATCCTGCTGAAAAGTGGCAGCTCTTTAAACTCAAAATGTGGAATATGAGTTTTTGATCTCAATGACAGAATCTTAACAAAAATTATGAGACAATGGGACATCTTACTGTCCCATAACACCACCCTAGTGCAGAATTTTAATTTATAATGATCTTATCATACAGTGGTTCTCCCTGTAAGTCATTACAACTAAAGAAAGACTTTCCTTTTCACTAAATTTGCACCATCTCCATATACTTTTCATATACATTAAAAACAGTCACAATTTGATTCACTTTTGAGACTTTAAAAAGTTGGATACACTAGTTGATTCAAATTCATTTTAAATAATCCCTTTATTTAAAAAAGCACAAGAAGCCATACCTTTAGATAAAGAGTATGTATGATCTTCTATGATTATATTTAGAAAGCCCATGTCCTAGGAGGCTGTGAAAGTCTCAGAGTTCAAAGTCATATGGAGAGTCAGAGGTGGAGTTTCCAGATAATCTCTTTGTTCTAGTTAATCTCTTAATCTCCACAGGCTTTCCAGTTAATCTCTTTGTTTGATCTTCCATAAAAGGCAGATGGAGATCTGACACCTCAGCAATATTGAAGATTAGCTTAAATAATGTTTATTAAGTAATATAGGAGTATTATTTCTTCAAAAAGAGGTTAATATAACGAGGATTTTTTTTCCATGGACATTATTTGATTCCATCTTTAGGAACACAGAGCCTCCATCTGGGAATATGTACAAATCCAACAAAATAGAGTCCTAAATAAAGTCATTTAAAATTCGATCTCCTTAAATGTTATAGTCTTCTTAATTCAAATGTGGTTTCTGTTTTCACACATTTTCTTGGGTTTGGCTTTTAGAACAGTGGCTTTCAGAGCGTAGTATGGGGAGCCCTAGACATGTAATGTGGGTACCCTTGGGGCTACCTAAGTACACAGGTCAATAGACAACTCAGCTGCTGCAATCCCAGGCCTCTACCTCTTTCTCTCTTCATCCAGAGCAGCTCTGCTTTCATCTGTGATAGACACTGGGCTAAGGAGTAATTGCATGGTAGGAATGGTTCTAAATCCACTGCTTTAGACCATCTAATCAGCTAAAATGTCTGCTTATCTAAGTGTACACCTTTTATCATAAGCCTAAATTGAACAGCTCAGTTGTAAAGCAATAAACTACAATATAGTGTCAAATGTAAAAGGCTTGCTTCTCTGAAAGAAGACCATTTCTTAGGCAATACAGAATAAATGTTATACAGTGCTACATTTATTTATTTATTTGATGACTTACCTAGAGTTTATTGCTTTGAGAGCTGGATTGGAAACATCCTTGATAAATACCCAAGAGTGCCCTAAAGAAATGGTGTAATTCATCCCGAGCTTTTGGTTATTTCTACATCTTCAATTTACTTGGCTTTGGTCCTGATACTTAATACTTCATTCTATTTTTGGCTGACACAAATAATATATAAATACTCATAAACACACACAAGTTATTTTAAATCCACGTTAGACCTGTGAATCTATTCAACAAAAGCAGGATTTTGTGGCATCCTGCCTTTAAACGCTTTTGTTGTGCCATGTGTTAAATCACTAAGCATTTAACATTCCTCTAAGATACGTGTTCAGAATCAAATCTCTTTCTGGTAATTGGTGCCAAGGTCAGTTTTGAACAAGAGTTACGGACACCAGCACTGTGGGTTGAACTTTGGCTCCTTCACTTACTAGCTGTTAAGACTCAGGGAAATTCACTTCAGTGTACCTCGGAGACAATGTTACCCACTTCATAGGGCTGTTGTGAGAGTAAAAAACAAAAATACCTATAACCTATGTGGAAAATTATATGCCATATCCTCTGTATGTAGTAATGACTCAATCAACATCATGTTGTGGCACATGATTAGTGTTCTGAATGGTGTTATATGAGACTACTAATTTCTGTAGATTTTCTTTGCTAAGAATAGGGGCATGATTTGACCTGGAGTAGAACTGACTTTGTGCCACAACAAATTGTGATTTATAGATACAAATGCATTTGATTATCCAATAACATCAAAATTTTTAACTTAAGAAATGTTAATAAGTGAGCATTAACATTTTGAGTTTTTTCAATTAATATTTTTGTTAATGTTTGGTTTTGAAATCTCAAAAAGCTATTTTTTTCTCTACTGTTTTCTGGGCCTCAAACTCCCCATTTGGCAATTACTCATCTTCAAACATTAGCAAAACTCAAACTCTTCCTTTGTCATCAGTTTTGTTTTGTCTCCTTCTGTATATCATCTCTTGTATTCAAAAAAAAAATTTTAAATAAGAAACATAGAAGATGTTGTTAGTTCTGCTCAACCAGACTTTATTTAGCAGAGCGTGGACACATTTTGATTAGGCATCTTTGATACATTTGTCAACTCTTCCTTCAGTTCTGGAACTGTTGATCCCTGCCTGTGTATTACCATCCATCATCCCTGTTCCTCAAAATGAACACATTTTGAAGAATTATGCCACCTAAGAAAAGTTACTCTGCCTCTTCTGTCAAGGGCCAAGAAAAGATCTGCAAGCCAGAAAAGAGAAATAGAGAGGAAGAAGAGAAAAATATTTGCTGTCACTGTTGAATGATAATCAGAACAAAGTACACATAAATGACATCTGAGGTTGAACTACTCTAGAAGGAAACAATATTGACCAAGTGACAAGTGAGATCACTTACTTATCATATACGTCTTGATAGTTTTAAAATAGTTTTAGAGAAACCATTACCAAAAGGCAGCAAGGCAAGAATGCTTGGCAAATTGTTGGAAGTGCTTTATGATTGCTTTGCTGTCATTAGTGCCTTTAATAACTGACTGGTCCATAATGAATCTAACTTAACTTCACCTTCAAATAAGGTTTTCTGCCTCCACCACCTCTGCACTTTGAACGAATGTAAAAAGTTACTCTTGTCCTCAATAAGTATTCCCTCCCCAGTCTCAAAGATTGACAGCTCACTGTGCATTTTCTCCTGAGACCCAACTGAATTCATCTTTCCCAAGTCCTATAACACAGGGGTACATTCATTTTTTTCTCCTATATTCTGTATTTTTATTAGCAGGAAAGTTTATATTAAAGAGTTTTCCATTTGTAGAGAATGTTGCTACTTAAAACTAAGTTTTCTTTCAAGTAAAATTTAAAAATAATAATGCTGAGTACTTACCGTTATACTTCTTCTGATATAATTATTAATAATGCTCCTTTTTATCCTCAAATGCCTCCCAGGCTGGGTGATCAATTAGGTGGTCACCATATTTATATAGCACCTACTAAGTGTTCTATGCAATTTACATAAGTTAACTCATTTAATCTTCACAATATCTCAATAAGATAGGTAGTGGCCAGGCATGGTGGACCATGCTTGTAATCCCATCACTTTGGGAGGCCAAGATGGTAGGATCACTTGAGGCCATTAGTCTAGACCAGTCTTGTCAACATAGTGAGACCCCATCTATAAAAAAATGTTTAAAAAGTAGCCAGGCATGGTAGCAAATGCTTGTAGTCTTAGCTACTTGGAAGACTGAGGTGGGAGGATCACTTGAATCCTGATGATCAAGGCTGCAGTGAACTATGATTGTGTCATTGACTCCATCCAGCCTGGGTGACAGAGTGAGACATTGTCTCTATTTTTAAAAGGGGGGCATGGTATTAATAGGTGCTGTTGCTATTGCACTTGATAGGTGAGTAAATCAAGGCACAGGGTGGTTAAGTAAATTGCCTAAGATGAAACAGAAATAAGCAGAGAAGACAGAATTCAAACTCAAGCAATCTGGTTCCATATATCTGCAGTCTTATTCCGTGTGCTACTTTGTACTCCATAAAGTTTGATACTTGTTCTTTTTTCTCCTTTGATACATTTTTTTTAAAGTCACTGTGGTCATAAAGACAACCTTTGAGTATCCCCTAGAAACAATTTGTACTCATATTTAGGCCCCCAAAAGCTCTGATGCCTGGGGAGGTTTTGGTCCAAACCTTCAAAATTGGTCATCTGAGCAAGAATCTTAGTAAATGGAAAAAGAAAGGTATGAAAGAAAGAATGAGATGGGAGAGGGAAGAAGAAAGGCACAAGTACCTTCATCAAACGTCATTGTAGGAAACCAAGGATATATCCTCCCTGGGGCCATGTTGTAAAAACTGGGTGGTGGAAATCAGAGAAGAGGGTGAGTTGACATTTGGAATTTGGATATGACTGAACTGCACAGCAAAGAGAAAGATTCTCATGTTTAGGTAAAGATTATTATGTTTGAGCCGGGAGAGCATTCACTACAACAAGACACTTTATAAATTGACTTTTAAAATAAAAGGAGAGAGAGCTCTGCTCTCACTCCCACCACTGGAAGCCAAGGCCATATTTCTCAGTCTCTGTCAAGAAACACCCAGATATGTCACCTCCGAGGTCTTGAGTCTCTTAAACCTGTTGTGGAAAGACAGATTCATATCCAGAGACTTGTGTAAAGACGACTTTGCAGTTTCTTTAAACTTGATCCAAGGAAGGATGACTGCTATTCTGTTTCACTGAAATTCTTGTATCAGCCACTCGAGCTCACATTTCCAGACTGCTTTGGAAGTGTTTCTGTAGATATTTAAAAGTCCAAGAAGGGCATGATGTCCTCTGTTTTTCTCTAAGTCATATCTTTCCAAATCCTAACATAGTGTTAAGATTCATTTTCCCCAGTTAATGTAAATAAAATAACACTACAGTTATGTCTTAAAATGTTAGATATAATTTATTCAGGTATTATTTATTTATATTTATACTATAAATATTTGTTATTATATTTATTCAGATATGTAATTTTTCAGTTTTATTTTAAGAAATCTTATTTTGTGTATTTTGAATATTTTGTCTGATTTTTCTTCCTTGCCAGATTCAGTACAATAATTAATAATGATTGACAAGTGTATGGCACTGTGTTTGGAATTCAAACTTATTCTTAAACTTTAGACTTCATATTACCCTTTCAACATAATTATGAGGTGTGCTGAGGGTCAAGACCACCCCTGGGACTGGTGATTTGCTAGAAAGACTCATGGAATTCAGTATATAGTCATATTCATGGCTATGATTTATTACAACAAAAAGATACACTGAAAAATCAGCAAAGAGAAAAGGCACATGGGGTGAAGTCTGGGGGAAACCAGGAGTGAGATTCTAGAATCCTCTCCCAGTGGAACCACACAGGACATGCTTAAGTCCCCCATAATAAGTTGTGACAAGTGTGAAACATCTACCAGGGAAGCTTGTTAGAGACTCAGCACCAAGGTTTTGGTTTGGGGCTAGTCATGTAAGCACCCTCTTCCTGGCACAGACACAAATTCCAGACTCCCAGTAGGGAAGGGGGAGTTCAGCACAAACCATCTTGTTTGTACAAGCATTTTTGGCACAGTGAGACACTCTCATGAGGAAATGGTAGGAATTCTTTGGAATCCAAGTTTTCAGATTCCAGGCAAGGGCTAATTTTGTAAGTACCCTTTCTTTTTTTTTTTTTTTT
>NW_012108208.1:54491-61736 GCF_000951045.1 Mandrillus leucophaeus
GTTCTTTGTAGGTTCTGGATATTAGCCCTTTGTCAGATGAGTAGATTGCAAAAATTTTCTCCCATTCTGTAGGTTGCCTGTTCACTCTGATGGTACGCTTTCTAAGGATAGTAGTCAGGCTTGCTATGTCAACTCTTTTCTGCACATGTCTCATAGTTTGGCTTTCCACAGTTACAAGTAGCTTAAATAAGTCAAATTATTTTCTCATAAACACGAGTTTATGGTTGAAACAAACTGCACTTATCCGATCTCCCAGTCCAATATTTTTTCCAGTGGGTTATACAACTGTTCATTAAAGTATCTCATATCTGAGTAATTAAGACTGTTCCAAATAAATTGAAGTGACTGATAATCAAGAGTACAGTTCTAGCTTTTTGTCCTTTATATATGAACTGGAAATAATAATGTCCTCTAAATTAGCCCTTTTCATCATAACTTTCAACAATGATGGAAATATCTGACAATCTGTACTTTTCAACACAGTAGCCACTGGTAATATGTGACTATTGAGCACTTGAAATCTGTCTACTGTGAATGAGGAACTACTTAATTTTGTTTATTTTTAATTAATTTTAATTTTAATAGCCACCTGTGGCTAGTAGCTACATAATGAAAGCACAGCCTCAGATAACTTACTTCATTAAAGCTAAGTGCACTAAGATCCTTTGGTTGAATAGTTCCTGGAACACCAGAGTTACCTTCTGATTTCTTGAGGGTCAAACCAATACCACAATATGGTCACACAAATGTTTCGATATCTTGTGGTCTTAATCCAAGCTTACAAAGTTTACCCAGAATAAAGAATATTCCATCACCCCCAACTAGATTGTTTTTTATTAAGCATTATTTTTAAAATAACCTAGTGTATGGAGGTTGGCAATGGTTCATCTGCACAAATGATACTGATTGACATCCCTCAGGAGAAGATGCCTGACATTTTGTAAATATCAGCTCACATATCTTTACAGTTACTGGTAGTTATGCCAGAAAAGAGAGAAGGGAGAAAAGGCAAGAGCAATAAAAGTATTTAATGAAACAGATAATAAATTTATCTTACTCCAAATATTGTATTTGGCAAATATACTTTTACAATATTATATCACAAAACTACAGTAGAAAATAATTTTGTTTATATGCAAAGCATAATAAAAGATGATAGCAAATCAAGTAAGCAGGATCATTTTTTAAATATAAGTGAAAGCTTTATTTTTATTTTCTATGCCAATGTAAAAATCACAAATTTTTCTTCAAGTTAGAAACCAAAAACAAAGGAATGACATCCTGTGGCATATATACTACTCCTGCATGGTATTATAAATCACACTCGCCTTCCAATAAAAGACTTCCTTGGCTGTACTAGAAATGCTTCTGACATCAGCCTCAAGTTCTCTCATATTTTATCTCTGGTTCAGGTTCAAAATGCAGAAGAGAAAAATAAAAACAAAATGGAGAAACTGAAGGTAAAAGAAAGGGCCTAAGATTATTCTCCTGAGATTATTCTTCCTCACCAGCGTGAGGAAATGTTTCTATGAAAAAATACAGCAATGTTGGTAGTACAAAAAAGGATATCCAAAACTTGTGAAGTGAATGTGATAGCCTAAGGAGAAAATAAAATAAAGTTTACATAATGCAAAATATTTTTAAGGGAGAAGAAAGAAAAGCTATACAAATTAATGTTCACCCTATTGGTGCTAAGTTTGCTAATAACTGCGGTAGGGAATAAGAATAAAAAGAGAAAACATGACTAAATGTATTTTATTCTATGTATTCTTAAAGTCCTACAAAACAATATTACTCATATGAAAAAATACTTTCTTACTAATTTTTTAGTTTAGCAAGTGGCATTCAAAACTGGGAAGTTCAATTGTAATGACAGTCAAGTGGAATTTCATTTCTCACAGATGTAACACAATAACATGTGGTATTAAAACCCAGAAATCTATAACAAGTGTTAGAAAAACTGAGGTTAAAACCAAAATTCTTTATGGCAGAATTATTTAGAATCTTTAATATGTTCCCATGTATTGTAAACACTCAAGAGAGATATTTGAGTATCATTCGTTTGTAAACTTTTATGAGTAAATAACTATATTTTTTCCTTTGGAGTATATTCAAGGACTAGTGTTCTACAAGAAACATTTTGGAAAACATTGCTCATATTTAATAGTTCCAAAACATTTTCATTGAAAAAGACTTTCAGCATCCTTTCTTACTTGCTGTATCTGGATATATTATCACAGAAGAAAAGTAAACATACAGCTAAGAAAGCTGTTGCATGTGTCCCTGAATGAAAACTTGCCCTATTAATATGAGTTGGAAATCATTTAATGTTTTCAGCATGGCCAATGACTTAAAAAAAAAAAAAAACTTTTATTTGTAACAGTAGAAATATAGTCTGATCCATAACCTTTAGGAGTGTGATATGGTTTGTCTCTGTGTCTCCACCCAAATCTCACCTTGAATTATAATCCCAATAACCTCCATAATCCCCATGTATCAAGGTAGATACCAGGTGGAAGTAATTGGATCCTGGGGGGGGTTTCCCCCATGCTGTTCTCATCATAGTGAGTGAGTTCTCACAAGATCTGATGATTTTATAAGTGTTTAATATTACCCCTGCTTGTACTGCTTCTCTCTCCTGCCACCCTGTGAAGAGGTGCCTCCCACGATAATTTTTAGTTCCCTGAGGTTTCCCCAGCCATGTGGAAATGTGAGTCAATTAAACCTCTTTTCTTTATAAATTACTCAGTCTCAGGTGTTTCTTTGTTGCAGCATGAGAATGAACTAATACACTAAATGGTACCACAGAGAGTGGGGTGCTGCTATAAAGATACCCAAAAATGTGGAAGTGACTTTGGAACTGGGTAACAGGCAGAGATTAGAAAAGTTTGGAGGGCTTAGAAGAAGATACGAAGTTGTGGGAAAGTTTAGAACTTCCTAGAAGCTTGCTGAATGCCTGTGAACAAAATGCTGATAGTAACATGGACAATGAAGTTCAGGCTTAGGTGGTCTCAGATGGAGATGAGTAACTTCTTGGGAACTGGAGTAAAGGTGACTTTTGCTATGCTTTAACAAAGAGACTGGCAGCATTGTGCAACTGCCCTGCAGATTTATGGAACATTGAACTTGAGAGAGATGATTTAGGGTGTCTGGCAGAGCAAATTTATAAGTAACAAAGTGTTCAAGAGGAAACAGAGCATAAAAGTTTGGGAAACTTGCAGGTTGACAATGTTATAGAAAAGAAAACCCATTTTCTGTGGAGAAATTCAAGCCAGTTGCAGAAACTTGCATAAATAATAAGGAGCTGAATGTTAATCTTCAAGACAGTGGGTAAAACGTCTCCAAGGCATGTCAGAGACCTTCACAGCAGCCCCTCCCACCACAGGCCTAGAGGCCTAGTAGGGAAAAATGGTTTCCTGGGGTGGGCCCATGGTACCCCTGCTCTGTGCAGCCTTGGGTCATGGTGATCTGCGTCCCAGCTGCTTCAGCTCCAGCCCTGGCTAAAAGGGGTTAAGGTGCAGCTCTGGCCATTGTTTCAAAAGGTGCAAGCCCCAAGCCTTGGCAGCTTCCATGTGGTATTCAACCTGCAGGTGCACAGAAATAAAGAACTGATGTTTGGGAACCTCCACCTAGATTTCAGAGGATGTGTGGAAATGCCTGGATGTCCAGGCAGAAGTTCGTAGCAGGGGTGGAGCCCTCATGGAGAACATCTGCTAGGATGGGGCAGAAGGGAAATGTAGGGTCAGAGCCCCCACACAGATTTTCCATTGGTGCACTGCCTAGTGGAGTTGTGAGAAGAGGGCCACCATCCTCCAGACCCCAGAATGGCACATCCACTGACAGCTGGCATGGTGCACCTGGAAAAGCCACAAGCACTCATGCCAGCCTGTGAAAGCAACTGGGACGAGGGCTGTACCCTGCACAGTGGAGCTGCCCAAGGCCATGGGAGCCCACCACTTTCATCAGTGTAATATGGATGGGAGACATGAAGTCAAAAGTGATCATTTTGGAACTTTAAGGCTTAATGACTGCCCTATTAGATCTCAGGGTTGCATGGGGCCTGCAGGCCCTTTGTTTTGACCAATTTCTCCCATTTTGAACAGATGTATTTACCCAATGCCTGTACCTCCATTGTATCTAGGAAGTAACTAACTTGCTTTTGATTTTATAGGCTCCTAGGTGAAAGGGACTTGCCTGGTCTCAGATGAGACTTTGAATTTGGACTTTTGGGTTAATATTGAAATGATTTAAGACTTTGGGGGACTGTTGAAAGGGCATAATTGTGTCTTGGAATGTGAAGACAGGAGGTTTGGGAGGGGCCAGGGATGGAATGATATGATTTGGCTCTGTGCCCCCACCCAAATCTCACTTTGATTTGTAATAATCCTGACATATCAAGGGCAGGACCAGGTGGAGGTAATTGGATCACGGGGGCCATTTCCCCGATGCTGTTCTCATGAGTGAGTTCTCACAAGATCTGATGGTTTTATGAGCATCTGGCATTTCCCCTGCTGTCACCCATTCTCTATCCTCTGAAGAGTTGCCGTCCACCATGATTTTCAGTTTCCTGAGACCTCCCCAGCCATGTGAAATTGTGAGTCAATTAAACCTCTTTTCTATAAATTACCCAGTCTCAGGTATTTCTTCATAGCAGCAGGAGAATGAACTAATACAGAGTCTGACAACATTTTCCACCCAATCTACAAAATCAAAAAATATGGCAACAATTGCTTATAAATGACTGTGACATATGTAAATTATGTAAAGAAGTCCTGATAGATACATCATGTGTGGCAGAGACTGAATAACTGTTTACTAAATCATTTCCCCTTTCACATATTTAGAAAGCTAGGATACATTTTCCAGTTCCTTTGCATTTGTGTATCATCTGACTAATTTCTAATCAACTAAATGTGGATAAAATAATGTATATAATTTGTAGGGTTGGCCAAATGATCACACACTCTCTTTTCCTTAATTTACCAATAGGAGATGACACCCAGAAAGGCCTTGGAAAACATGAGTTAAACTAGTCTCCCTCAGCCTGGGTCCCTGAATGTTTGCACCCTCTAATATTGTGTGGAGCAGAATCTACCCTCTATGACCACCATGTCTTACTGACCTTTATATGAAAAAGAGAGAAATAATTATTGTATTAAGTCACTGAGATCTCAGGGTTATTCTGTTTATAGTATCTAGCACTACTTTAATGACAAAGAAGGATATGGGGTTGTTTGGACAACACAGTAGCCTTGCTAAATTTAATTAAATATCTTTTAAATTTTACCACATATTTTAATTTTTTAATCATGCTTCATATCTCTGTTTACTTATTTTTCATATATTTGGACAGGGAATGAGAAAAAAGCAATGCATGTAGAGTAAGAAAGCCTGCCTTTTGATCTGAGCTACTTACTAGCTGTGATTTTGAGTATGTGACTTTCACTTAACTGTCTGTCCCTGAATCATCTTTGACAGCTTGATTCCCTTTTCTAAAACACCCTAACCTCCCCACCCCCCACCACCTTCACACATGCACCTCACCCACATACACATCCCTAATGCATCCATTATGCTCTTTTGGACCTTTGACTCAGATCACATCTCCTGGGTCATAAAACAAACCATGACAAATTCAAAAGAATGTAATATGGAATGTGACCTTTGACCATAATGGAGTCAAACAAAAGATGAAAAAATGAAGGTCAACAGGAAAATCTCCAAACATGCAGAAATTAAACAACATACATCTAAATGATTCATCGGTCAAAGAGAAATTGTCAAAGGACATTTTTAATACATAGCATTGAATAAAAATGAAAATACACCATATCAAAGTATGTGAGATGCAGCTAAGCCAGTACTGAGGGAGCTATTTATAGCACTAAATACATACATTAAAAACAAATAAAGGTCACAGTTTAATAATCTAAGTTTTATTTCAAAAAGTAGAAAAGAAAGAGCAATGTAAAGCTGAAACGAGCAGTGGAAAAGAAATTTTATAAATAAGAGCAGAAATAAATATAATTGAAAATGGGTAAAACTAGAGGTAATCAATAAAACTAAGAGCTGGTTCTTTAAAAAGGATCAAAAAATTGATAAATCTGTAGCAAGACTGACAAAATAAAAAAAAAGAGAAGATTCAAATTACCAATATTAAAAATGAAATGAGTGATTTCACTACAAATCTTGCAGCTATTAAATGAATAATATGGCAATACCATGAATGACACTATGCTCATAAATTTGGCTACTTAGAAGAAATGAACTAATTTGTTGAAAACCACAAATTACTAAAATTCAACCAACATGAAATACATAATCTGACAAGTTTTATAAACATTAGATAATAAATTGAATTTGTAATTAAAAACCTCTCAAGAAAGTAACTTTCATTCCAGATGATTTCACTAGAGATTCTATCAAACATATAGAGAAAAATTAACACCAATTTTACACAATCTCTTCCAGAAGATAGAAGAGAGAACACTTCCCAACTCATTTTACAAGAGTAGTATTACTATATACAAAAAGCGGACCAAAAAAGGTAAAAAAAAAAAAAAAAAAAAAACAAAGAAAGTTTTTGATCAATATCTCTTCTGAACTTACACATTAAAACAAATTATCAGAAAACTAACTCTGAAAATGTATAGGAAGAATTGGGTTGGTTGTGATGGCTCACACCTATAATCCCAGCACTTTGGGAGACTGGAGCAGGTGGAGTGCTTGAGCCCAGGAGTTCAAGACCAGCCTGCACAATATGGTGAAACCCTGTCTCTACAAAAAAATGAAAATAAAAAATAAGCTGGGCATGGTGGTGCACGCCTGTGGTTCCAGCTAAGAAGGCGGCTGAGGTGAGAGCATGGCTTGAGCCCAGGAGGTAAAGGCTACAATGAGCCATGATCACACCACTGCACTCCAGTCTGGGTGACAGAGCTAGTCCCAAGAGAAAAATAAGAAAAATAAAAGAAAAGAAAGAAAAGAAAAGGAAAGAAAATGAAAAGAAAAGAAAAGAAAAGAAAGGGAGGGAGAGAGGGAGGGAGGGAGGAAGGGAGTGAAGGAAGGAAGGAAGGAATGAAGGAAGGAGAAAGAAAGAAAGAAAAAGAAGGAAAGAAAGAAAAAGAAAGAAAGAAGGAAAGAAAGAAGGAAGGAAGGAAGGAAAGAAAGAAAGAAAGAAAGAAAGAGAAAAAGAAAGAAAGAAAGAAAAGAAAGAAGAAAGAAAGAGGAAGGAAGGAAGGAAGGAAG
>NW_012108208.1:67641-69694 GCF_000951045.1 Mandrillus leucophaeus
AAAAAAAAAAAAGAAAGAAAGAAAGAAAAGAAAAGAAAGAAAAAAGAAAGAAAGAGAAAGAAAGGAAGGAAGGAAGAAAGGAAGGAAGGAAGGAAGGAAGGAAGGAAGGAAGGAAGGAAGGGAAGGAGGGAGGGAAGAGCGAGGGAGGATGGGAGAGAGAAGGAAGGAAAGAAGGAGGGATTATACACCATCACCAAATGGGATTTATTCAGGGTATGCAAGGCTGGTTCAACATTCAAAAATTAATCACTGTATTACAACAGTTACCTTGTTTTAATCTGGTTACCACAAGGTAAATTCAAAAGATCATATAATTACACAACTTTATTATATGCAGAAAAGGCATTTGATATAATCCAACACTCATTAATCATAAAAACTGCCAGCCAAGTCAAGAATAAAGGGATTTTCCCTCAACTTGATAAAGAGAATCTAAAAAAATGCTAGGTCATACTTAATGGTGAAAGATGGAATGTTTTTTCCCCTAAGATCAGGTACAAAGGAAGGATCTTTGTTTCATCACTCTTATTCAACATAATACTGCAAATTCTAGACACCACAGTAATGCAAGATAATGAATAAAAGATATGAATATTAAAAAGAAAAAGATAAAACTGTCCCAATTTGCACATGACTTAACTGTTTACATAGAAAATCTCAAGAACTCTACTAAAACTGCTCATATAGACCTATGGCTATCATCTAAAACTATCTTCTAGATACAGAGATACTAGCAAATAGCCCTTCTCTTTACCCTTCCTCTTCTCCCTCTTCCACCATCCCAGTGACTAAGTATAGGATTATGTCTAGCTCCAAAATGTGGATTAACAAAGGTCACTCCCAGAAGACAGTTATCATTAAAAACTAACAACACGACATTCTTAAAGGGATTGTTTTACTACTCTACTTTTAACATACTTTGAGCATCAGTACTTGTTTATCCTTTAATACCCAACAATATTCATAAAAATCCACATATAGAACAATGATTAGACCATCTGAACTAGCATAACTCATGGGCATAGAACCCTTCTCCCTGCATACTTCCTAGAAATACTAGATGTTTCAAATAGGACGTAAGTTTTCCACTCTACACACAGTTGCATTGAATAAATGATGCATATATGTATAACACAGGTTATAATTTGAAAGTGTTTCCTAAAAAAATAAGTATTACGGCCTAAAACTCTCCCCCTGTCTACTTAATCAACCCAGTGGACAGGTATAAGCATCTGTAATGCTTAGAGGGGATTTTAACAATTACGCTTCTGTGTTTTTAATAACAGTCTTCCCTATGAATTTTAACACAAAGTATACTCCCATGTATTACTTTACTGATTCTACTTTTGTCACACACTAACAACCTCTCTAACATCTAGAAAGACTAGATGTTGTAAATTAGGACTTGTTTGTTTGCTTATATACACTATATACACAGCACTGTAAAAGAAAATGCAGACATAAGGGCCAATGGTCACTTCTGCTTCACCATAAACACACTGGTATAAAACTCTTTGCATTTTCTACTCCTCCTTCCACCTTGAACCAGCACAAATACGTGTACTGATCAGAGATGTGGTTCGATTAATTTTTAAAAAACAGAATTTCATGTGAATCAAAAGGATATCTGCAAAGTGTGTTATTCACTACCTCTACTTTTTTTTTTTATACTTTAAGTTCTAGGGTGCATGTGCACAACGTGCAGGTTTGTTACATATGTATACTTGTGTCATGTTGGTGTGCTCCATACATCAACTCGTCAGCACCCATCAATTTGTCATTTACATCAGGTATAACTCCCAATGCCATCCCTCCCCCCCCCCCCCTCCCCATAATAGGCCCCGGCGTGTGATGTTCCCCTTCCGGAGTCCAAGTGATGTCATTGATCAATTCCCACCTATGAGTGAGAACATGTGGTGTTTGGTTTTCTGTTCTTGTGATAGTTTGCTGAGAATGATGATTTCCAGCTGCATCCATGTCCCTACAGAGGACACGAACTCATCCTTCTTTACGGCTACATAGAATTCCATGGTGTATATGTGCCATATTTTCT
>NW_012108208.1:74158-74767 GCF_000951045.1 Mandrillus leucophaeus
CTTTAAATGTGTCCCAGAGATTCTGGTATGTTGTATCTTTGTTCTCATTGGTTTCAAAAAACATCTTTATTTCTGCCTTCATTTCGTTATGTACCTAGTAGTCATTCAGGAGCAGGTTGTTCAGTTTCCATGTAGTTGAGCGGTTATGATTGAGTTTCTTAGTCCTGAGTTCTAGTTTGATTGCACTGTGATCTGAGAGACAGTTTGTTATAATTTCTGTTCTTGTACATTTGCTGAGGAGTGCTTTACTTCCAATTGTGCGGTCAGTTTTGGAATAAGTGTGATATGGTGCTGAGAAGAATGTGTATTCTGTTGATTTGGGGTGGAGAGTTCTGTAGATGTCTACTAGGTCCGCTTGGTGCAGAGCTGAGTTCAATTCCTGGATATTCTTGTTACCTTTTGTTTCATTGATCTGTGTAATGTTGACAGTATGGTGTTAAAGTCTCCCATTATTATTGTATGGGAGTCTAAGTCTCTTTGTAAGTCTCTGAGGACTTTCTTTATAAATCTGGGTGCTGCTGTATTGGGTGCATATATATTTAGGATAGTTAGCTCTTCCTGTTGAATTGATCCCTTTACCATTATGTAATGGCCTTCTTTGTCTCTTTT
>NW_012108208.1:77922-102504 GCF_000951045.1 Mandrillus leucophaeus
AACAGTCAGAACCCTCAGCTGTAGGTCTGTTGGAGTTTGCTTGAGGTCCACTCCAGACCCTGTTTGCCTGGGTATCAGCAGCAGAGGCTGCAGAAGATAGAATATTGCTGAACAGCGAGTGTTGCTGTCTGATTCTTGCTCTGGAAGCTTCGTCTCAGGGGTGTATCCCGCTGTGTGCGGTGTGAGGTGTTGGTCTGCACCTAGTGGGAGATGTCTCCCAGTTAGGCTACTCAGAGGTCAGGGACCCACTTGAGCAGGCAGTCTGTCCATTCTCAGATCTCAACCTCCGTGCTGGAAGATCCACTGCTGTCTTCAAAGTTGTCAGACAGGGGCATTTTCCTCTGATGAGGTTTCTGCCGCTTTTTGTTTAGCTATGCCCTGTCCCCAGAGAAGGAGTCTCCAGAGCCAGGCCAGCCTCCTTGAGCTGTGGTGGGCTCCACCCAATTCGAGCTTCCAGGTGGCTTTGTTTACTGACTTAAGCCTCAGCAATGGCAGGCGCCCCTCCCCCAGCCTCGCTGCTGCTTTGCTGTTAGATCTCAGACTGCCGTACTAGCAATGAGGTAGGCTCCGTGGGCGTGAGACCCTCTGGGCCAGGTGTGGGATATAATCTCCTGCTGTGCCGTTTGCTAAGACCCTTGGTAAAGCGTAGTATTAGGGTGGGAGTTACCCAAATTTCCAGGTGTTTTGTGTCTCAATTTCCTCTGGCTAGGAAAAGGAATTCCCTTCCCCCTTGTGCTTCCCAGGTGAGGCGATGCCTTGCCCTGCTTCAGCTCTCAGTGGTCGGGCTGCACCCATGGACCAGCGCCAACTGTCCGACATGCCCCAGTGAGATGAACCCGGTACCTCAGTTGAAAATGCAGAAATCACCCATCTTCTGTATTGCTCACGCTGGGAGCTGGAGGCTGGAGCTGTTCCTATTCAGCCATCTTCCAATCTACAAATTTCTTAATCAAAATTTCAATTCATAAAATACACTATCTTGCTACTAATAGTCACTGTTTCTCTACCACCAGATCAGCAGCACCTAGACTGACCAACCACCACAGTTTGGCTAAGACTAAGGGATTTCCTGGGGTGCAGCACTTTCTGTTTTAAGACAGGGATAGTCTCCACATAAAAAACCCTAAATATTCCATGCACAAAATACAAATAAATAATGATAGCAATAATGATCAAATTCAACAAAGCGGCAGGATACAAAATCAACATGAAAAAATCAGTTGTTTGTCCATGCACTAGCAATGAACAATCTAAAAATGAAATTAAGAAAGCAATTCCCTATTCAATAGCTTTAAAAAGAATATAATACTGGTCAGGCACGGTGGCTCACACCTGTAATCCCAGTACTTTGGGAAGCCTAGGTGGGTGGGTCACCAGAGGTCAGGATTTCAAGACCAGCCTGGCCAATGTGGTGAAACCCTGTCTGTACTAAAAATACAAAAAAATTATCCAGGTGTGGTGGCACATGTCTGTAATTCCAGCCACTTGGAAGACTGAGGCAGGAGAATTGCTTGAACCTGGGAGGCTGAGGTTGCAGTGAGCCGAGATCATGCCACTGCACTCCAGCCTGGGAGACAGAGTAAGACCCTGTCTCAGTAATAATAATAATAAAATACTTAGGAATAAATTTAACCAAGAAGGTGAAAGATATACACTGAAAACTAGAAAACCTTGCTTAAGTAAATTAAAGAAGACAAATAAATGGAATATATCTGATACTGATAGATTGAAAGAACTGATACTGTTAAAATGTTCTTACTACCCAAAGCAATGTACAAATTGAATGTAATTCTTATCAAATCCCAAAGGCATTTTTTTTGCAGAAATATTAAAAAAAAAAATCCATTCTAAAATTCACGTAGAATCTCAAGGAATACTAGATAGCCAAGATAATTTTAGACAAGAACAAAGTTGGAATATTCACACTTCTGATTTCAAAGCACATTGCAAAGCTACAGTAATCAAAACAGCATAGTGTTGGCATAAGACAGATACACAAACCAATATAACAAAATAGAGAGCCTAGAAATAAGTCTTTTATTGTGTATGGTCAAATGATTTTAAACAAGGGTGCCAAGACTACTCAATTGGGAAAGGACAGTCTCTTTCACAAATAGTGTTAGGAACACTGGATATCCACATGCAAAAGAATGAGGTTGGACCCTTATCCAGCACCATATACAAAAAAACTCTTTGCAACCTTCCCTTGCCTCCACCTTTCTCCAGAAAGAGCTAGGTGGACAATCCTTCCTCTTTAGTCTCTGAACTTATGGAGATGGTAGCTTTGTTTTTCAATAAAAATACAGACAGACAGAGATTGATAGATAAATAGATAAATAAAAAATCTCCCACTGGACTGTGAACTCTTACAGGGAGAAGAGTCTTTATTGCTCATGTTTGTATTACCAGTTCACAAAATGATTGTTGAATGAATGAGTATATGAATTGAGGAGAATTAGAACCAAAATATAAAATATGAGTAGAATTTCCTTGATAAAGGATTTTCCACATCTACCTCTAGACATAACAACTGCTCTTACGTACTCTATCTTCTATGACAAATAAGATAAGTTTCAGAGGATCTCAAGGCTAATTTTCTGAGATACAATTTAATAGAACAAATATATGGCTGGACACAGCTGGATGAACAAACTGGACTCTTCTCACCCTTTCCTGCCCCATCCTGTGACAAAAACTGTAACGTTGTACCTTCTCCTTTGCCTATATTTTCCTTCCACATTCTGTAAAGTGATTAGACCATATTATGAATTAATCACTTTCCAAATTTCCTGTTCTTAAAAAATTTAAAAGTGTGGTTTCAGTTAGAAAAATCAAGAGAAAAAAATTGTCTCATTTTTTACAATCATTGAATATAAATTTAAAATTTCTTATGATCAAATTCTATAAACAGAAAAGTTATTCCTTCAGGGCTCAGGTCTTATGTTATGTACCCTCTGAATCAGGTTAGAATTAATGGCTAGTGCTTTTTCTTAACCCTACAGAATCATTTCTTTAAATGACATGCTATTACACTCTTACCAGACAGATCCTAGGTGGGGATTTTTTAAATTTCACAATCTGATAATGAAATGGAATTATAAAAAAAGATTCAATTTGGAGTTTTTTTATTTAACTCCATATTAAAATGTGTAAAAACACTGTTTTCCTGTGTTAAACTTTAGAAAAGGTACCAGAATTTTTGCTTGATATGTAACATAGTAAATGTATCAAGGTCAATGGTATCAAAGAAATATGATTATAAACCTAAAACCTATCCCAAATCTCAAATCTATAAATTGCAAATCTACCACTAATTAGCTGTTGACCCCAGGGGAATTTATTCACCTTATTTGGGCCTCTATTTCTTCATCAATAAAATGTATTTGATAATATCAATAATATTATTATGAAAAGTAAGTGCTATAGTACACATAAAGCATACAGCACAGTGCTTAGCACAATAGATGAATATTACATTTTACTAAATTTTACTAAAACTCATGTACTGGGAACTAAATTTCCTAATAAGAAAATGACTAACAGAAATAAACTGTCAACAGCTGAAACAGGGATGAATATGTTATGTGCCATTTTTGTCTTATCTTGACATAAGTTGGCTGAAATAGTGCCATACAGTCAATATTAATTTTTTTTATTACCATTCTTTTAAAAATAACTGACCGAATATTTTAGTTTACATGTCAAGAGGAAAAACCAACTGGCTATTCAAAGTGACTGTCATGTTTCCAAACTGTATTTTAAAAGTCTATCCAATTTGAATTTCCATTTTATTCATTTTGTTTTAGAGCACAAAAGTAAAAGCTTTAATATAATCAGTAACAACTCTCTTTCGAGCCCAAAATTACTGTCCTTTGCCTTCTTGTATTACAGCAAAAGTTTATTAACTTTTCAGGCCCTTGAGTGTACTGGATGTATTGCCAATACTGGCCTCAAAAATAGTCTGCTTCAGTTTGTACCTTAATATTAACAAATGATAATGATAAACCTGGGGAGTAAGGGGATAGAAAGAGAGAAAGAGAGAAAGAGAAACAGCCCTAGAGAAATTTGGTGTATTTCTTGACCTTACTTTGGCAACTTGAAAAGAAAACTTTGGGGATTTGAAGTTTTGTTCCAGGGAACTTACATGTGCTGAAGCTGATACTTGGGATTCTGAGCCATTCCCTCCAGCAGTTAAATATGTTCAAAGAATCTTGGCTCTCTCATGACACGACAGCTTTAAAAAATAAAGAGAAACAGGATTTTAACTAAATTAAGAAAATATTTACTACTCATTTTTAAGAAAAGGAAGTGTTTTGAAATAATCTTGAAAAACAACTGTACATCAAATTATTTATTTTTTACAAAGAATTCTACACTATCATTCTGTCAGAGAAGTGAGAGTTCTCTTTAACATAAGTAGAAGCATAGCTACTTAGTGTCAAATATCTACAAATACGCTACTAAAAATCAGACTGTCAGAACTCATTAGTTAGGGTCCTACTTCTCCAACATGAAGTTCTATATTTGTTTTCTACCAGTAATACTTTCCTTCCATGCTTCTGTAGCTACGGAAAGAATAAAACATGTACAAGACTAGGACTCTGTCATTAACCTCTAATACATCCTAAAAACACATTATAAATATCTGTCTTTTATTTTGCATGTGCGTAGCAGATCTGAATCCCAAGAGAGTAGAAGGCACATAACAGGGAACACACATGCACAAATCCTCTAAAATATGTTTACAACCACACTATCATTCTACCTTCCTTACTGCAACTCTCTTGTAACACCTTCAGTCCAAACCCTGGTATAGTCATAGACGTAATTCCATGTTAAACTTTGTTCCGAAAGCAGATATGGCTACGTTGGCTCCTAACTAGTTGTTCTAGTTACATATACTCCCATGAAATGCTGGTATTCTACCAGCTAAGTGGATCCAAATGCTTCAGAAAGTACTAAATTTTTTTTCAGGTCACAGGCATAGGGGGAGAACTGCTAACAAATAGAACTTTCTCTGTGTTTCACTTTCCTCGGCTGTTTTTTCATATACCTTTGGAACTTAATATTTATCTACTGTGATATTCTCACCATGTTGATCCTTTTAGCAGTTTCTGGAATGGAGCTACATTTTCTTTCATACTTCATCTTTGCACACACTATTCCCTTTGCCTAAAATGTTCTATTCTCCTTTCTTATTTTCCCACCCTCTCTTGTTCTAGCAAAATCCTTCCCATTCTTGAAGTGACAGAATAGATGCTGTTTTACCCCAGCCCCCTTTCTTGACCAGACCCTTCATCACCACAAATATGGTCCAGTTATCTATCTCAGATGTTCATTGGACCAGATGTATCTGTGTATTTCAGCATGATTCTTCTGTAATGTCACTACCTGCTTGCTACGGTTTTCAATAGGTGGCAAACTCCAAGGTGTTACTGAGGAGTGGTGTCCTCAAGAGCTACTTATATAATACAGTCACTCAGTCACGTGATACAGTGGTCTTTTAAGAGATGTTTTTTGGACTGGGTGTGTTGGCTCATGCCTGTAATCCCAGCACTTTGGGATGCCAAGGCGGGTGGATAACGAAGTCAGGAGTTCAAGACCAGCCTGACCAACACGGTGAAACTGTCTCTACTGAAAATACAAAAACTAGTCGGGCATGGTGGGACATGCCTGTAATCCCAGCTACTCAGGAAGCTGAGGCAGGAGAATTTCTTGAACCCGGGAGGTGGAGGTTACTGGGAGTCAAGATCGTACCACTGCACTCCAGCCTGGATGACAGAGCTAGATGCCGCCTCAAAAAAAAAAAAAAAAAAAGATGTTTGCTGAATGACATGAATGAGCACTAAGAGATGACAAAACAACTGAAGAAACTGCAGCTGAATCTTTTTTTAAAAAGTTGGAAAGAATTCATCATTCAACAGCTTTTCCTCTATAGATGCCTGTGATCATGATCTTTATATTGCATACAAATTCTATTCTTCTTCTTCTCCTGAGAAAATTGCTCTAAATTTAATTTAAAACACAATTGCCTGGGATTCAACCACAAGAAGAAGTTTTGGAAAACACTAGCCCTGTTCTTTTTTTTTTTTTTTTTTTGTCTCCACTATCAACTCTGTCCTGGGCATGCTTCTATCTGACTCTAGCTGCTTTCATAAGCTTCAAATATATAAAAATCAGCAGAAAATATGAGATACTTTTAACTACAGAACTCTGACATTCTTATAAGTAGCCTTATTCTTATTTTTAGCCTCAACTGCAAACTCTTTAGAAAAACAAGCTACACAGGGTGAAGCTAAGAACTGGAGTCATACCAGATCATCGTCACAGTTGTGGATCATGCCATCTTCACTTCTCTGTTCCTCCAAGGAAGAAATTTCAAATCACTCTTTACATATTGAGGACCCAAGTGGCAATATATTTTAAATCAAGGTATCAGTGTGTGTTACTGTTGTTTGCTCCATTAGGGAATAAACTATTTAAAGTTTAAATTTTCTTTGTAAACCTGGAGAATTCTCCTTAAACATTTGGAAAGGGGCTTTTATTAAAGTGCCCCTTTTGCTGACATTAATAATAGCTACCAATATCACTCATTTTACACATGTGAGAACTCTGACCTGGGACCAAGATGACTATTAAAATGCTTGAGAAGGTTTAGGAACATATTTCAGGAATGAGAATGAGACTGTTGGTCGTAGTGCTGGTTACGGTGTCAGTGGTGGTGATGAAAATGGTGATTGAGGTTACAGTAGTGACAATGATGTTGGTTAGTAGTGGCGGCAGTGTTAGTGGTTGTTGCTGGCTGTAATGGCAATGTGGTAGTACTAATGACTGTGGTGATGGTGGTGGTAGTGGCAATAGTAAGGGAGGTGATGTAAAAATGATGGTAGTGGTGGACTGATGACAGTGGCGGTAACGGTGGCAACATATTAGTGGTTGTTTGGGGCGATGATAATGGCAATAGTGGTGGTGATTATGGTAACATTGTTGGTAGTGGTGGTGATGGTGGTTATTGTGGCAATTATGATAGTGGTAGGGTGGCAATAGTGGTAATAGCAAAGGCAGTTATGGCATTTATGGTTGTTTTTTGTGGTGGTGGAACTGGTAGTGATGTTCTTTTGTGTACTATTTTAGAGACTTGACATAAGACTAAGGAGGGTGGCTTCTGAGCAAGACTTTGACAACTCTTCTCCATGGATATCCAAGAGAAATTTAAAAATCAATGAATCATAACAAAATTCTTCCATTTATAACTTATATAATACGGTGCTTCAGGTCCTTGAGAAACATTTCTCCCTGAATACCATGTGGCATCTGTCCCTCTCCCCTAAGCTTCCGATCACACATATCACACTTTCATTCACAATATTTGTATATAAATAAAACAAACCAATTACCATTTCATCTTAGAAACCTCCCTGATACCACTCTCACCGTGGTTCACCAAGCATTTAGCACAGTTGTAAACTATTTATTCATCTATCTCTCCAATAAATACAAAAGATTCTTGATGTCTGGTAAAAACTCTTTTCATTTGTACTCCCAACATCTACCATAGTATGTAAATAAATGTTTTTTGAATACCTGCATGAAAGAAAGCATCTCCATATAAGATGATGGGCTTAAGAGAAAAAGGCATATATTTTTTATCGTTGTAGTTTTCTCTGTTTATCTCCCAGTGCTTCCTACATAGTGGGTATGTAGTAATAGTCAAGGTCAAATAAATACAAAAATAGTTTTAATATTCATTTGATTCCCAAAATACTGCCAAAATAGGTAGAGATATTAATACCCCAAGGTCCCTTCCATGCCTGAAATTCAATGGCAATATGATGCTGATAAGGGATAATTTATAAGGGAGAAGGAATATGACATTGAAGAATGTGTTTCTTCAGTCACACGTTATTTCAGGAGCAAAGCCCAGACTGAGTCCAGGCCTTGTTACTCCCTTTCTAGTGCTTCCTTCACAAAAGCATATTACCTTATATCTCACGTCCTTCTCTTCTTATGGGTCTTTTTTATGCAGTATTAAGTACTTAAATAGAACAATTCTCCTATAGTAAAATAAAAATTTAATAGTCATTAAACTATTTCTGTTTTTAGAACCCAACTCCTCTCTAATTAAAGTAGAAGCAGTCACCTTGAAAAATAACACCTGCAAAGATATAGAAAGAAATGATTTGGTCCAGATGGTAACATTTGGCAGTTGCCAACACATTCACATGGCCAAAGCTTTACACCAAATCAATTCCATCACACCTTTGCTTGGAGATAGGCTGAAAACAAAAGTATGGTCAATTCCCAGGGTCATTATAGTTTCTTTGATGTAGATTCCCATCCATTAGGGATATAGTAATGGGACCAGAGATCAAAACAACTGGTCTTTATTATCCTTTGATTGTTCCCTCTGACAGTGCTTGCTGAAAGAAAAGGAGGTGAATGATTTTCAACTTGGGCTCAGTTCTCCTGAGAAGCTTGTGGTTTCATGAGTTTGAAAACAGTGCAATCATCCCCAAGACTACTTTGTCCGACAGTGTTCTTAGGATCCCTTGGTCCCAAAGCAACGCTCTAAAAGCCATTCCTTCCAGGAGAGCTAGTTCAACCAGCAGCCAAGAGTCAACCTTGATAAATACAATTTTAATATGTGCAAGAAAATGAGGAAATTGCAGGCTCTTGGTTTTTGTGATTTTTGTCATACCGAGTTCCCCACAGAGAACTAAAGAAGAGCCAATAATGTATTGGCCTTTCCATCAGAGTCCTGCAGAAAGTGCATGTTGAAGAGACATTTTCCTGTCAGGTACTACTGTGGATCCAATGTATCCACCAGTTGGAGAAAAAAGTGAAATTTATTTGAAAACAAAGAGAAGAGTCTGTAGCAACACTGGCAGAGGACAAGGTTTATAAACTGGCCCAAGGTACTCCAAATCTATCATGAGGGAAACATCTGACAGAGAAAAATGTGTGCTGGCAATTTGTTTGATTGTAATTTCAATGAAAAATTGAAACCATACTTCCATGAGATTAGGCTTCCCTCATTCACCAGAAGGAGGTTTCTGTTAACAAATATGGACCATGTTAGCATCCCCCACACTTCTACTTTCAGGCTGCTTGCCCATAAGTATACATGGTGAGTTTTAGATGCCTTGAGATGATAGAAACCTCCTCAATGTAGCCAGAGGTGCTAGAGTTGTTTTCAATATGTTAAGGACTGATGCGTTTGCAATGGTGTCAAAATGTAGACATATGCCTTGCAGATGCAATATTAATTAGAGGAATAACTAAATCCAAAGGGTTTTCCTTCCTGAGAGATAATAAGTCTCTATTGATGGTATAAAAAAGAGGCCCATATCTTGCCTATTATAGAATGCTGAACGGAGGGAAGATACTTCAATTTATTTTCCCCAAGAAGTATGTATCTTTATTTTTGTCATACACAAGAGAATAATATAAGGGAAATGGTCATGTTCATGTTTTTCAAAAGAATAAATTCTTTGGTAAGGAAAGGCAATGCACTTGACCCCAAGGGGTACTTCACAGTGTGGATTTGCAAAGAATACCAGAACTGTTTACAGTGTGTAAATATCCCAAGGAGTCAGTCAAAGCAGTGGTAATTAATGTGTTTGAAGATTAATGAACTAAAGACTAGTATATGGAGAATACAGCTGACGATTTAGCAAAGTAAAAGCTGGAAAAAGGAATTGTTTTGTGTGTGCTTTTATTTATTCATTTTTATCAAGACTACTGCCTGTCCTGCATTACAATCCCTATTTGCCTCTTTCACAGGGCTCTGACCATCCACAAAAAAACACAGATATGAACCTCTTGTGACTAGGTGTTTCAGAGAAAAATCCATCCTTGGGACAGAGAAATGATTCTGTACTGCAATGAAGTTATTTTACTGTATAAAGAATTGAATTATTTGGGAGTATTTGCAAGAAGAAACACACAGCTGGCGGGGGAACGAGAATTCATCTGAAGGTTAATCCCTTATGAAAGGGCCTCAGCCAACAAACCTTCTGTAGAGTGTGATGAAATACACTTTCCCTAGGTAGCTCCAATTATGTAGGAAAATATCTAATGTCACCCTTCCATGTCTACATTTTATGGAAGTTCCCAGAGAGCAGGAGTCACATGTCCTTTAATCATTGACTTTATTATCTGGCATACAATTGATGCTCAGTTAATAGAATCAAATAAAATACCCTTTATATAAACTCTGCTTTGTACAATTAAAAGAAACCATGTAAATTCAGAATCCTAGAGTCTTTTTAATACAAAAATCAATGGCTTGCTACAATCAAAGAAAACATAGGTAAGTTTTTAGATATTACATTAAGACAAACTCCAGCTCCACCAATGCCAGTCCAAGCCTGATTTGCCTTTTAGTATTGCTTCAATGGGTAGCTAACGGCTTGAAATTATCACTTTATTTTCAAAGAGGCTAAATTATTGTAAGTGTGGACAAGAAGAAGATTCACTTCAATGATTCCAACAGCTGTCTGTCTGTATAACATCTTGTCAGGTCATAGATGAAACAAGAAGTAATTCTTCACAAATCTCTGAATGTATTGAGGTAAAAGTAATGCAGGGTACAAAAATCCCACGTATTACTGGCTATCTCATTTTATTTTGTTTAGAAACTGTTCCTTAAGTAATAATGAGCTGTTCATCCATGTTTTTCTTGGTCTCCAAAGGCAGGGCACAAGCCTTGGGAGGAGGAATGATATTATAGTTTATATTATAAATGACCTATGGGAGAATTTTACTCCTCTGTGAATAACAACTACAATTCTACAAGGTCATGATCTTGCCTATAGGCACACATCAAATGATTGAAAACCTAATTACCTTGGACAGTGGAAACTGAGAGAAAAGGATTGTTATACAAAATTTCCATCTTTTCAATGTATGAGGCAAACTGAAGAATAGGAAATAACCAGAATCACGGAGAATAGGTGGTCTCAAAGGGTAAGCACTGGACCTGCAGCATAAACATCACCACTACCATCATCAGGAAACTGACTTAAAATGCAAATTCTTGGGGCTTCTCCAGACCTATTGAATGAGAAACTCCAGAGATGGAGCCAAGCAACCTATATTTTATAAAGGCCCCCAGGTGATTCTGAAACTTGCTATAAAATTTGAGAACCACTGCTGTACACCAAGGACAATTCAGAGAACGAGTAACTGGGAAAGAAAGATGCTTGCCAGATGGAGAAGATTTGAGAAAATGGCAATAGCAAAAAGATGGAACAGTATAGTTGTAAACAGTGGATTGACTAATATAATCATTTTAAATTGTGATTTTTAAACATGTACCCAACCTTATCTGTCAAACAATGCTTTTATTACATTAAGTACTTTTTGAACTACTTTAATATTGAGTAAGGTCTAAAGTTTTAGAATTATATGAAAACATGATATTTTACTTCTTTGGGAACCATGTTTAATTAAATTTCAACTGTTAGAAACAAGTTAAAGATCAAGAACCTAAAGAACAGATTTAGGGATACTTAACAAAAATATTTTAATAAACTCTAGAGCTTAGTAATCAAAATCTCTCTCCACAAGTGAATTGTTCTAAATTACAAAAAAAGTTTAAGTTAGTTAAATAGAATTATTGGGCAATAAGATGGTTGACACAAATAAGATGTACCATCTTTTCAATTACTATCATTTGGGTGCTTTAAAAGCAATCTGATTAAATGGCAAAGATACATTACTTTCAAGTTTATCTTTTGATCTCAGGCTACAAGTTTATAAATACTATTTTTATAGAAACATGTATTTCCAGGCCTATAAAATTTGATAAATAGGTCTTTTCCTTCTAAAGTGAACCCAAAAAAGCTCAAGAATGTTGCTTAGAGATTAACCACATAAGAGACAATATGCTACAAAGTGTATTTTAAAATGATTTTGATGTCTTAAACACTTGAATTAAATATAAGTCCGAGTCTGTTCCTTCCTAGCTGTGTGTTTTGAGATCAGTCTCTTAATCTTTCTGAGACACATTTCTTACTTTTAATCTGCATGTAATCATAACCTTTCTCAAAAGGTTATGTGTATATCTTTCTCAAAAGGTTATGTGTATATTTTGTGTACTAGATGAACAAAAGGTACGGCTTTAAAAATCTAGAACATTAATAGGCTTTAAGACATGTTCTTTTAGGATCATTTAATATAAGAACTACATAGTACCAAAACATTACAACATTTCCTGAAGAATCTTTAATTTTTTATCAGTAAATTAAAATTGTCATGCTCTGTTTAATATAGTGGCTAACTTAGTTTCTTCTGAACTACCTTAATAAATATTTTTTACATAGTAAAAAGTTTAATGGGATGGAATTTTCATTCATAAAGAGTAATCAAAAATGACCCTGGTAAGCATTATTTTGGCTTGTGCTGATACAGTGAGCAATTGTAAAGGGAAATCCTTGGCCTTCTAAGTTCACTTAGGAATTTATAACCCAAAATAGAGATACTCAAAGAACTGTTTTGCAAAGTCTCTGTCCTTCCAATACATCAAAGGGCCAGAGTGATGTAGCCTCTGGGAAAAGGAGACATTTGGGAAGCTGTAAACAGAACAGCAGCCTAAATGTTGAGGTGACCTGGAACCATAGATATATCATTTCACACAGATTTGCCAAACAAGAACAAAGGTCTTAAGACACAAACACAGCTGAGAAATGAGTTGATCTGATGAACTTTTGCATGAGATTTCTGGTCAGAATAAAATGAGACCTGAGAGATTCATTGAGAATCCTATTAAATCTTTACCACTCTTTAGTCTCCAGAGAATCTATTTATCTGAAAAATGTGACATATAATCTGGTTCATTCAACCTTTCCATGCTAATTCAACTTCCAGGAGGAACACTGCCCCCTGCTTCATTTTACTGGTGACAATATTTGATGAAATGTCCTATTTAAAGGTAATGTGTTGGGGGCAGGTAATTCTCCTGAAATAACCTAATATTTCTATGAAATCCTGGCTTTGTATTCTAGGGCATTGAATTTTACAATGAAGAGTGATTTTTACTTTGGGAGAAAATCCAAAATAAAGACACTTGGAAAATAGGACTTGCTTTACTCTGCAGGACGAGAGAGGAGCTTCACATTTGCTGAGAGTGTACTTTCCTAAGTAGTGACACATGGTTTGCATCTATTAATCTCTTGAGCACCCTATATCTTTAGCATTTCATTGTTTAGTGAATTTTTCATTAGTTTTAATTATAAAAGAAAAGCATTCTTCCAAAAGGGCACCTTATAAGTTGTGAGTCCTGCATCCTTCACTAAGGTAAGTCATTTTGTGGTTATTTATAACAGGAACCTCCTAAAAAGAATGAGAATGATTTCACACCATTCATTTCATTTAACAAGTATTTATTGTGCATATATTAGGCTAGATGCTGGATAATTTTTAGTTCTTCTAATTCTTACTGCTTATTAAATATTCCCTTTATGTATTGACATTCTTTTGACAACTCATTGGAAATGTTCAAAGACAATCTATTTTTATTTAAAATATGATTGTATATTTATGAGCCCTAAGTGGAAATAGCACAGGGTGAAAAATAGAACATCTGGGTTCTAGTCACAGTTCTGTCACCAGGTTGCTGGAAATTATCTTACACAAGTCCCTTAAACTGTATAGTCCTTGGTGTCCTCCTGAGTGTAGTAAGCAGTTAGACTAGAAAACCATGAAGGTACTTTTGGTTCTGTGGGCTCCTCATAGAACAGGTCATGATGTATCCTGAAATCTCTTTCTCCAAGGGTAATTATGCTTCTGACAATTCCAAGCAGTATTTTCATTTCAGCACTTGCTAACTGAGAGGAGGCATAGATCACTTGGGATGGACTACATAGCCCTAGACTCAGAAATTATTTTCATCATAAACTGTGACAACTACTTCCTATGTGTTCAGTGTCAACTCCATTTCTCACCTGAAGGGTGACTATTCCGTGGTCTGTCAGCTGCATACAGTCTGATTGAACCTCTGATGGCTAGACCCAGCTGTCGACCATGAAGCCAGTTAGAAAATACTTGGATCCTGGACATTGACTTTGGGGCTTTCTGATCCAGAGGGAGGTATCAAATGTTATGTGGATCCAGCACTAAAGCCCTTCTCAGCATAGTCAGGTTCCCACTGTAATTGTGATGCTATAAACTGAATAGTAGCCGTCTTGGTGCTGTGTATCTCAATGTAAAAGTTTAGATTAGTCAGAATAATCCAAGGGGAGCAAACTTTTGAGGCCCTCCCAGATGTAGAGCTCACAGCTGCCCCCATTCCCACCCACACCCAGGTTGCACACAGCTGCTAGCAGCCTGCCTAACCTGCTCTGAACCACCCTGATATATACTTGAGTCAGCTGTTTTTGGATTTGTGGGGCCAGAGGGAAATGGAGAAGGGGACAGAAGAGGGAAATGGGGATTTTCATGTCTTGTGTCCTTAAGGGGTTATCATATGGATAAGTTTGAGGGTTCTTTCAGTGCATTGTACAGACTCACTGTGTTTTTCAGGATGAGAGAAATGATACTCAGTATGTTTAACAATAATGCCTCCAACATTACTCAAATAAGGTCTATTACTTGGTTAGATCCCTGGATAGTTGAGTCAATCAGTCAGTCCCCTCCTCACCTTTCACAATTCCCTCCTAAGCCCTACATCCTGGGTCCCCACTTGCCAGGCCTGCATCCCCCAGCCTCTCCCTCCCCAAACCCCTGATCTCTCATCTCCCTTCTGACTCACAGTGCCTCTGTCTCTCCCTGGGTCTGTATATACTTCTGTTTGTGCCTCTATCTATGGCTCCGTGTGTGTCTAAGTATCTTTCTATCTGCCTTTCTCTGTCTGTCTCTTTCTGACTTTCAATTTCTCTTGTTCTGAAACTGTGTGCTTCCCTTTCTGTGACTCTATTTCTCCCTCCTTGCCTCTTCCCCAACCCACAACTGATCAAGTGAAAAAAAAAACAAATGTAATATTTCTGTTTCTTTTTTCGAGACAGGGTCTTGCTCTGTTGCCCAGACTGGAGTGCAGTGGCATGATCATGGCTCACTGCATCCTCAACCTCTTGGGCTCAAGCTACCCTACCACCTCAGTCTCCTGAGGCTGAAGCACGCACCACCATGCAGTTATTTTTTTTTTAATTTTACTGTTTGTAGAGATGGGATATCACTATGTTGTCCAGGCTAACCTTGAACTCACGGCCTCAAGCAATCCTCTCACCTCAGCAAAACACATAGACTGTTGATACTACTAATATCAGCAATTCTGCTCTCAAAAGTTACAATGTCAACACCAACATATACTGAAAAAGAAAAAAGAATAAGATAGAATCACTTTCTCCTAGGTGTGATCCCAAATTAGGCCACAGTCCCTGGGAACCCCCGAGACAACACTCGGCCTTGTGAATGTTGGTAGTAGGAATACCTGCAGTCCACTCACCTCCCAGGGCCCTCACTATCCAGGGGCCGGGGCTCACCTCTGCTCTGGAACCCTTCCAGTGAGTATTTTCACTAAGATAGAAAAATATTTTCATGGAAATGGCACAAAGTTTGAAATCAAAAGACCTAGATTCATAATCCTTGCTCTGCCTCTGACTATGAGGCATTGAGGTGGTCATGTAATTTTTCTACTTCTCTTTATGTATGAAATAAAGACAACACTCACCTGCTTTATGAGATTTTTGAGGTCTTTGGGACAGTGAAATGAGGTAATATGTAACATAAGGATTTCTGCTCCTTGTTTGTGTTTGCTTTGGTTTAGCTTTTTTTGTTTATTAATTCTGAGGTGCAGTGGTTTTCAACTGGGACAATTTTATGTCCCAAGGGATGTTTGGTAATGTCTGGAGACAATTTTGGTGGTTACAACTGAAGGGGTGTTACTGGAATCCACTGGGTAGAATCCAGGGATGCTGCTAAACATCCCACAATGCACAGGACAGTCCCACAACAAAGAATTATTTGTTCCAAAATAACGTCAGTGGTGCAGAGGTTGAGAAACCCTGGCTTAGAATGAAGTACTTTAAAAAATAATCTTGTTTATCTTAATATTGTGTCATCATTTAACACTCATTATTTTATTTTTTAACTTGTCTCTTTCTATAAATATATTTTCATACTTTGTTTTCTTGGCATGTCTAGGAGGACACTTGATGGCCTATTCAAGGGAAGTTGGCCACATTTTACCCTTTGGTCATCCAGCCCCTCTCAGTCATTCCTTTGATAAACTCCTAGACAATAAAGGTAAATACTATACTAAGTTATACAAAGATTCACAAACCCAAATTCTTCCTCATGATACAGCAATTACAGAACCAGTTCCAATATGACTAAATGTATCCATTTGAACATTTGAAAAATGATTATCTAATATGAACAAGGCACTTGTTGTGCTAAGCTCTAAGGAGACAGATTTAAAATAAATTCAGATATGATCTCTGCCACCAGGAATGTACAGTCAAATAAAGGAGAGAGAAAGCAAACAAAGAAACACACAAATAAATATGTAATTGCAAACTGTAAGTATAATAAATGAAGAAAATAGATTTTAAGACTGAAAATAACTAAAAGAAGCCCATTTAAAAGGTGAAAAAGGAGTGAGAGATGTCACAGAAGCCTTCTGTGCTTGACAGCTGAACTATAACCTGCGAAAGGTGTAGAAGTTAGCCAAAATGGAACCTTTCCAGAAGACAAAATAGCATGTGGCAGAATACTAAGGTTGGAACAGGCTCGAACCATTTAAATAGTTGAGATTTTTTAATATCTTTGCTTCCTTGTCTTGAATCATCCAAATTATTTGTGAAAACTGTTTGCTAACTGCGTATGGCTACATTTCTCATTCTTCAGACAGTCTCACAAATTGATATGGTTTTGTTCATTGTTTTTCTTTTTTAGAAAAATATGTAATCAAAACAAGCACACTAATGAATGTGATACAATTATGAGTTTAAAAAAGAAACAAAATAAGAGGAGTTAGAGATTTTAAAATTGTCTGCCTAGAAGAGATGTCCAAGTTCCATTTTACAGTTAAAAAAAAAAGGGATTTGCAGGAACATCACTTTGTAGATGTAATCAAGTTAAGATTAGATAATGTTCAATTAGAGTGGACCCTAATCCCTTATGATTGGTGTCCTCGTAAGAACAGAAGAGACTGTGAGACAAGGAAAACATCACATGATGATGGAGGCAGAGAATGGAGTTATGCATTTACAAGCCAAAGAATGCCAAGGATTGCTGGCAACACCAGAAGCTGAAATAATGGCATGGAAATAATTTTCTCTGAAAGCTTATGAAGTCTTTAGTCTCCACAGAGAGCTTGTTCTGTGGATACCTTAATTTTGTACTTCTGGCCTACAGAACTGTGAAAGAATGAATTTCTTTTGTTTAAAACCATCTGAAAACCATCTAAAAATGCACACACACACAAAAATTAGCCAGGCATGGTGGCACGCACCTGTAATCCCAGCTACTCTGGAGGCTGAGGCAGAGAATCGCGTGAACCTGGGAGGCAGAGGTTGCAGTGAGCTGAGATCGCGCCACTGCACTCCAGCCTGGGCGACAGCGTGAGACCCCGTCTCAAAAAAAAAAAAAAAAAAAAAGGAAACAAACAAACAAAGAGCGACAACAATAGAAATGTATTATCTACAGTCCTGTAGACCAGATGTCCAAAATGAGTCTGTCAGGGTTAAGACCAAGGTGTTGGCAGGGCCAAACACCCTCTGGAGGCTGTAGGATATAATTCCATTCCTTGTCTTTTCTTGTCTAGAACTGCACTCCTTGCATTTCTTGGCTCATAGTTCCTTACTCCATCTTCAAAAACAGTAGCACAGCGTATTCTCTCTCTGGTTCTGCCCATCTCGGTTTCTTTCATATAACCTTCTTCTCTTCTGTACCAAATTTCTCTTTGCTTGCCTCAGATAAAAATCATTGTATTGCGTTTACATAATCTAGAATAATCTCATCTTATAATTCTTAATCACATCTGCAAAGTCTTTATTTTATTTTATTATTATTATTTGCATTATAAGGCAGCATTCAGAATTTCCAGAGATTAGAACTTGGGTATTTGTAGGAACCATTATGCAGCCTAGCTCACTCCCCTATTTCTCATACAGCCAGTTGAATGAATGATGATCTTTGTTTTGTTTTGTTTTATACATCATTCTGTTTCTACCTTTGTAAGAGAGCGTTTTTTTACTTATCTTTCTGGAACAGCCATGTTAAGCTGCTTAGAATTATACCCTGGGCCTTGAGACTTGGCTTTGTTAGTGCACAAATGTGTACAAGGGAGCATGACAGGTAGAGGCAAAAGTTTTGTCTGTTGACCAAGACTACCCAGTGTCCAGCTGCCCTAGAAGAAAAAAGCCACTAGCACAGATACTCCATAATCTACTCCTATTTTTCCACATACTTACCTTTTACTCTTAGGAATGATTTATTCATAATGTTGTAAATTTGTTCTTTAATCTTCTTTAAGAGAAGACCTTCTAACTTGGTTGAATTAAAATTCTATTCAGACTCAGGTTTGTGTACCCCAATTTTTGTGTTCAAAATTAGAGAGTTTACATTGCTAGGGCACTGCAACTCTAAGCCTTATGATAAAAGGTTATGAAATATGGAGCTTGTAGTAAAATTTTAAATATAATTTAAAGAAATAAGAATGTAAGAGTAACTGCAAATCTCACCTCAATCACACGAGAAAAGAAGTTGATCTATGTTTCCTTTTACATGCAATAGAGTTTGTACTGTATATCAGTGTAAAAATAATTAAAATGAAGGATCTTGTAAACCAAACTAAAAGATAGAATAGGAAATATCTGCACTAAAGTATTGAAAAATAGAAAGATGAAAAATACAGAAGAGAACATAAAGAGATATACAGACATTTTTAAAAGAGTAATATATATTTAACAGGCGATCCAAGAAGAGAGAATGGGACAGAATTAATTATTTGAAAGATAGTTGTTACAAGTTATCCAAAACCAATAAATGAATTTTAAAATGGCTATGATACACAAACACAACTGTCTCTTTGAGCTTCTGTAACAACAACAACAACAAAATGACATAGACCGAGTGGTTTATACATTTGTTTCTCATAGTTCTAGAGGCTGGGTCCAAGATCCAAGCTCAAGCAGATCTTGTGTCTGTTGAGGGCCTGCTTCCTAGTTCTTAGATAGCTGTCTGTTGCCTGTGCCCTCATGGTGGAAGGTGCAAAGTAGCTCTCTAAGGCCCCTTCTTATAAGGGCACTAATCCCATTCATGGTCCTCCACCCTCATAACCTAATCAGTTTTCAAAGTCCCACCTCTAAATACCATCACACTGGGGATTAGGTTTTAATATACAAATTTATTTATTTATTGGGATAGAGTCTGGCTCTGTTGCCCAGGCTAGAATGCAGTGGCTCAGTCTCAGTTCACTGCAGGCTCTGCCTCTTGGGTTCAAGGGATTCTCCTGCCTCAGCCTCCCAAGTAGCTGGGATAACAGGTATGCACCACCACGCCAAGCTAATTTTTGTGTTTTTAGTAGACATGGGGTTTCGCCATGTTGGCCAGGCTGGCCTCAAACTCCTTGCCTCATGTAATCCACCACCTCAGCCTCCCAAAGTGCTAGAATTACAGGCGTAAGGCACAGTAATAATATATGCATTTAAAGGAGTGTAAAGAGTCTATAGCAAGAATAAGCATACACATACAAAATCACATCTAGGTTCGTTTTGGAAAAAAATCTAAAAACCAAGGACAAATAAAAATCTTCAAAGTAGACAGAAAAAAAAATGCATATCAACTTACATCTCCTTTCAGTCCCCAGGTACCAGTGTCAACCTGCACCCATGCCAACAGCCCTTCCCACAGTAAAATGACGATATGTCCTTTTGAGGATCAACTTAGGAAATGACTACCATATACACTTGTCTTGATGTATAGGATTCTTCCTACTGGAGATGAGACCTCTCTTTAGTCGGAATATTCAGGTATGAAAACTGACTGAGGTAGGAAAAAAAAAAAAGCAAGGGATTGTGATTTTTTATTTTACCTATTCTATTAACTTACTCTATTAACTATCTTCATAGTATTCTGTGGATCAAGTCCCCTGGCTGTTATCCTGATCTGGCCACTTTTTATAGTTGCTGTCTACACATTGCTTCTGGCAGTTAAAAGCTGCCACATGGCTTCTCTAATTTCAGGACTCAGATATCATTCCACTGGTATCTGAGAGCCCAGTCCTACAACAGCATCTCCTGCCATCAGCCTTGACTGACAGAGGACAGTCATCACCTCACTAGCACAATCCTTACCACTTTGGCATATGAAGTGTCCTCTATGCTCTCCCACAGAATTAGAGAGGCTGATGGGTTTTGTAGCCTTAGGTAGTATATCCACTCCAAAATGTTCGTTCTCCTGAGTCCCCTGATCTTTTCTTCCATCTACCATGAAACTCTGGCATTTCTGTTTCACTCAGTGTGGGCAATCATTTTTATCCAAGCTTCCAAGTCCTATTCTGGTTGTTAGCACCATCTCCTGGAATCCTTGCCAGGGTGATAACTATTTCATTATGTGACAGTGCTCCATATCAAACTCTTCCTTTCTGGACCTTAGATATCATACCCTTTGATCCAACACCATCAGAAGCTAGTACTGTATACCTAATATATGTGATATGTTTAGTATATCTATTATTGTGTATCTAGTACCACTCTTCCTTGCTCTGCCAGTACATATTGACTGGTTCTGCAGCTCCTTCAGTGTGTAATCCTTTTCTTTATTCATTAGGCCCAGCACAACCTTATCAACCCTAGCATATCAGTTGTGACTTAATCCTGGTTAAATCTAGGAGGTAAAGTGAAGTTAAATCCTATAGGAGTCTGATCATTACTTTAACAATCAGGGTCATTACTCCTACCAAGACTCCTTTTTGCCTGCTAATACAGGGCTCTTTTATCCTGGATACAAGGAATCCAAAGTACTCTAGTGGCACTCGTGACTTAGAATTCAATGAGATTTGTGCTGTGTCCTGTGATAAGGGTACAAATCCTTTAAGAACTAGAACCTCCAACCCAGAGTTGCAAGAATAGAAAGCATAAAGTACCCCAGTGGCCATTGGAAGTGATGGCTGGAAGGACCATCCCTGCTTTCATTGCTTTGGCTCCTAGATGTATTTATTCTTTTGCGGAAAAGAGCCATATAAATGTCTCTAATTTTATGCATATACTGAGGAACCTCTATGCGGACACTTCAACTGTACCTTTGGTAAGCCATTTCACTGCTCTATGAGGCTTGCTGTTTCCACAATCTGTAGATTATGAAATGACCATAATCGATAGTCATGGACCCATTTCTGTGCCCCCTGTAATATGAAATGAGTCTTCTGGTCTGTTGTGAAGTTGCATCGGATTCCTGTGACCAGGAAATCTGGCTGATGTCAGGAAACAGCAAGGGGTGTTGCCTTATTAATTAGGCATTCCACAGGGCCTTGGATAGTGGTGCTGTGTAAGGCTCTGCAAGCAGAAAAGGGAAACCATATCTGGAATAGATACGTATCTCAGTGAAGATTAACCGTTAACCCTTCCTAGACAGAGATGACCCAATGTATCTGACTTGCTAAAACGTGGCTTTTTGGTTTCCTCTAGGAACAGAGCTACATTGGACACTCCCTTTTAGATTCTGTTGCTGGTAGGTTATATACTCAGAGGCAGCAATAACCAGCTCAGACTTTACTGGGTGTCACAGTTGGATCCATATACCGCTTCCATCTCTGCCACTATGGCAACTCGGTATCCTTCATGGAAGTTTCTGGGTGACTGGTGACAAAGACTGACTAATATCAACAGGCTGTTATTTTGTCTATTGGTTGTGTAATGTTTCTTTGGGGCAAATGCTCTCTGGTGGGCAATAACTTGTGATAGAAAAATCTTCACACTTCCTGTCCATACTCATAGATATACCTGCATGTCTCTCCAAAACTCCAATATTTCAATATTGGAAACTCAAATATTTCCAATATTTCAATCACTTTCCTTCTAGGTCCTTGGCCTGCTGCCCAGGTCATTAGCTGAGGCTCTCAGAACACTTCTCCTTGCACACAAAGTGAATGACCCAGTGAACCACTCACAGTCCCACACATCAGGAAGACTTTCTTCCTCCACTATCTTTCAAGATATCCCAGTGAATGTGGCTATAATTCAGCCACCATTCACCATCACCTGGCACCGTATATTCAGCTGACTTGTCCACTAACCAAGCTCAGGCTTTTTCCTTCTTCTTCAGTTAGTCATTGGGAATCTTCCAAATGATCATGGATATGATCTGGAGGCAGGGTGCTGGAGCAAATATAATGTCATCACTGGGGACCAGACTACCTGCTCATGCAGCTTGTTTGTGACCTCTGATCCTACTTGCAGTTGATCTCACATGTACCATTTTCATCTTGCAACAGACTGCTGCTAGACCCACCCAACTCACTTTAGAGATCTGACATCACTCAGCTCATAATAGATAGTTTTGGACACAAGGTCATTTGGCACCTCATGGTCAAGCATTCAAACTCTACCAGAGCCATGTAGCATGCAAAGAGCTGTTTCTCAAAAGGCTTGTAATTTTCTTTTGTAGATGGTATGGTTTTGCTCTAGAATCCAAGCTACCCGCACTGTGATTCTCCAAATGAGGCTTGTCATAAATTCCACACTGTCACTTTTCCCAACATTACACTTCCAACATTAGAGAGGCCAGGAGATCAAATGGCTCAGGCAACAGGACTGCCTGGATCATATCCTTAACTGCTGCAGATTTCTATACTTCCCCAGGTAGCCTTCTATGTCACCTCATGTGTGTCCCAAACAACATTTTTCTATGTGAAATGTACTGCTTCCAGAAAGCAAAGAGATCCACCAAACACTTTATGCTCTTCTTGTGGCGGTAGATGGAAGATGCAACAATTTGTCTTTTACTTTGAAGAGGATACTGTTATACTCCTGACAATTGGACACCTAAAATATTCACTGAAGTGTCAGGTTCCTATAATTTAAACTTACCGTTTGAAAGACATGTCTCTTTCCAACACTTCTAATATACTAACCACCTCTTGCCTGTCCTCTCAAATTAGCATAATATCATCAGTGTAATAAATCATTGTGATATTATGTGAGATATCAGGGTGACTCAACCTCTTTGGCATATTTCATGACAGTTTTTTAAGGAAAAATGGTAAATAATTGGTCAATTTAACATAAATGCAAACTCTTCTTATCCTCTTTTCCAACTGAAATGGAAAAGAATGCATGTGCCAAATCAATTGCCATATACCATGTACTCTAAGGCTTACTAGTCATCTCTAGTAACATATGCCACATCAGGCAAAGCAGGTGCAGTCTGGGCTGCTACTAGGATGAGTTTGCAAAATCTACAGGGAGAAATGGAAAAGATCTTAGTGTTTTTATATGCTTGTGGAAAAGTGAGAAATTAAAGATACAGAATGGAGAGGGTCAAGAGGCTGAAATGTATTCATTCATCCAGTACATGGTGGTCATTGCTGTGGAGAAAAATAAAGGAGGTAAGTGTAATAGTGACTGCCAAGGAAGAAGACTACTATTTGACATAATGTTATCAATAAGGAAACTCACAAATAAAAGAACATTTGAGCAGAAATGTGAAGGGAATGGAAAAATAAACCTATGGATATCTATAGAAAAAGCATAGCTGATACTGCAATTGGTTTAGTGTGCTTGAGGAAAGAGGCCAATGTGATTAGAGCAGATAAAGTGAGGAATAGAATGGGAGGAGATGAGGTAAAGATGGAGAACACGGGGGACAGAAGGAAGGGAAATAAGCGCAGGGATTTGAAAATAACTGTAAGGTCTATGGATATTTTTCTTGGTAAGGTAAAAGACATTTGAAGATTTTGATCAGAGGAATGTTGTGATCTAATTTACATTTTACCAGAATCTCTGCTATGTTAAAAATATACCACAGGAGAGCAAGAGTGAAAGCAGGGAAACCTGCAGAGGAAGCTATAGCAAAAATACAAATTTGATACTTAATAAAATTGTTCATCAATATACCTATTAGTTCACTTATACATTTAATCAGTAACCAACTATTTCATAGCTAAACACTGGGCCACAAGAATAGTCCCAGTCTTGAAGATCTGAACCAAAGCAATTGTGAAAAAAAAAAGTTTTGTTTTGTGGAAGATAGATGTACTCTAGAAGAGTCATTTCTTTAATTATTAAAACTGTCACCAATAAATATTAAATGTCAAATTAAAATTTGGGAAGAACTCTATGAATTATTTTGACACAGAATGGTTAAGCTAATATCAATCAACACATAATTTTTGGAGTCAAAATTATTCTTTCTCAGAGATGACTAATTGATGATTTGTGCTTTTTTAAATAGATGAATTGTGAATTGGATTTTCTTTTGAATCATATTTATCTGGTGGAAATCACTAATGTAGGCATTCTCAAATTGTACTAAATCAGTGTTTTAATAGAAAAAATTGGCCGGGCGCGGTGGCTGAAGCCTGTAATCCCAGCACTTTGGGAGGCCGAGACGGGCGGATCACAAGGTCAGGAGATCGAG
>NW_012108208.1:102712-114601 GCF_000951045.1 Mandrillus leucophaeus
AAAAAATTATACTTTGTAGCAAACTTACCTAGATAAAAATCATCTTGCATGCATACTCTAACCAATTATATCATGAAACTAAACTGTAATGAGAGTTGGAGTATTTGAAGTGCTCTCACTCTTACCACATACCTTCAGTTTAGCTAATTTAGGAACTTTAATGGTAACCCATAAACAGTCTTTTTATCTACAATATGGTAAAATAATCAGTGTTGTACCAGTAAGTCTGACAATTCAACCAAACATAATTAGATCAAGAAAGAGCATAAACAGAGTCATGTTCCTTTTAAGACGTTTCAAAACTCTGGAAATTATTGTGGAAAGTCCAGCTCTTGGAATTTAAAAGGCCAAATGATACCAGGAAGCTAGTCACTAAATGAGCACGATAACTTTGGGGTTTCAAATATTACCAGACAGTGATTACCCGGAGGATGGGGAAATAAGGGGAAAAGTTCCACATTTGGTAACTTGGTAACTCTAGCAAAATCTTAATGGGAAACAAAATTAAATCTGTTGGATGTCACCAATGAAAATATCTAATTATCTATATATCTTAGAGTTGTTTCTCCAGTATTTGGGAATGTGTAAGTAATTACCATACTTATTTTCAACTCTACAGACAGAAATTTGAGACTATATAAAGAACACTCATAAAATCTTAATTTTTGGTAATACAGAAATGCTACCAGAAAATAAAAAATTTGGCTTGTTCAAAACATTTTAGAATTATTAGGTTATTTGTATGTTTTTCCATTATACTTTACTATAGAATTATTTTCTTGGTTTTTCATTGACCAGTTTTTGAATTGTTTCTATTACTCCTCAACCTCTATATGTTTTTACAGACTAAAATAAAAAGAGGTTTCTTAATTTTTTCCTTTTGGCATATTTTTTCTAATTAGATTCAAGTGAGGATAAAATATCTAAGGAAAAAAATCAGTGGAAAATACATTTTTTAACAAATATTTATTGAACTAAGTACCATTCTACTAATAAGACATTGGAATATAGTAGTAAAAATGTTCTGTTGAAACTGTTTCTCTCAATTTCATCAATGACTTCTCTGATGGTTAATTTTATGTGTTAACTTGGCTAGGATTGGTACCCAGTTGTTTGATAAACACCAGTTACTATGAAGGTATTTTCCATGAAGGTATTTTCTGTAAAGGTATTTTTCAGATGTGATTTACATTTAAATCAGTAGATTTTGAGTAAAGCAAATTACTCTTTATAATATGTGCAGAACTCATTAAGTCAGTTGAAAGTTGTAAGAAAAAAGACTGAGATCCTCCAAGAAAAATGGAATTCTGCCTCCAAACTACTTTTGGACTCAAGACTGCAGCATCAGTTCTGCTGAGTCTTCAGCCTGTCAGCCTGCCCTGCAGATTTCAGACTTGCCAGCCTCCACAATTGTGCCACAATTTCTTAAAAGAAATCTCTTTTTTTTTCTTTCTCTCAGGAGGTGTGTGTGTGTGTGCACGCGTGTGTATGTGCACATGCATTCTCTCTCTGTATAATATATATATTATATACACACACTCTATTAGTTATGTTTCTCTACAGAATATAGAGTATTATATTAATGTGTGTATTATATAACACATATTCTATTAGTTCTGTTTCTCTACAGAATCTAGACTAACACAACCTCCATGATAACAAGTGCAATGGTCAGCTCTCCTCCTCCTCTTTCTCAGCCTTTAAGCAGCATTGAGCAAATTGATTATCCCTCCACTTTGATATACTTTTCTTACTGCAATTCCCAAATGTTACTCTCTTGGTTTTCCTCCTACACCACTCACCTCTTCTATTCAAACTTCTTTGTTGATTGTTCTTTTCTAATTTCTTAATGTGTCTTTGGACTATTCCTCGATTCCCTTCTCTTTATCTACATCTGTCGTTTGGTGATCTGATCCAGTTTCATAACTATTAGATTGATGCAAAAGCATTGAGGTTTTTGCCATTACTTTCAATGGCAAAAACTGCAATTACCTTTTCACCAACCTAATATAAAGGCCATCTATACGCCAATGACTCCCAAATATGACTTTCTAATCCAAACTGGAACTCTAGACTAATACATACAACCCAGGACTTGAAATTTAGCTCTCCAAAAGATATTCTCAGAATTAACAGGTGCATTATTAAACTCCAGTTTTTCCCCCACCAACCCACTCCAGCCTTAGCCTTTACCCATTTTACTCCCAACAATCAATCACTCAGAAATTCCTGTTGTTTTTGTCTTCAAAATATGTTAAGAACCTGACTGGGCGCAGTGGCTCACGCCTATAATCCCAACACTTTGAGAGTCCAAGAGGCGGATCACTGAAGGCCAGAAGTTTGAGAACAGCCTGGCGACATGGTGAAACCCCATTGCTACTAAAAATACAAAAATTAGTTGGATATGGTAGCACATGCCTGTAATCTCAGCCACTCAGGAGGCTGAAACAGGAGAATCACTGGAACCTGCGAGGCAGAGTTTGCAGTGAGCAGAGATCGTGCCACTGCACTCCAGCCTTGGCAAGAGAGCAAGACTCTGTCCAAAGAAAAAAAAGAAAAAATATATATATATGTGTATATATATATATACACACACACACATATATACACATATATATATTTACATATATATTTGTATCTGACCATTTCTTACATTTCTTATCACTCTACTGCTATAACCCTGTTCTGAGTCACCATCACTATCTTCTACATTCATTGATAATATTCAAATAATTTTCATTGCTACCTTTGCCTCTGCCACATCTTTTCTAAACACATTTCAAATGTAAGTCAGATTTTGTCACTTCTTTGCTCCGAATTGTTCAATTATTCCTCATTTCATTAAGCTGTGAAAACCAATATCCTTTACAGTGGCCTAGACAAAACATAGGCCATTTTATTCTATATGAATGAGGTGATGCAGTGGTCCTAAAGACACTACATCATTTAGCCCTGTTTCTCTATTAGCTCCCTGGCCTTTCATCTCTCTACTCTCCCCCTCTTATTCTACTGGCCTCGTTGCTATTTCTCCAACACTGTAAGCAAGTTGTAAGTGAGGCTCTTCTTGCCTTGGTTGATGTCTCTGCCTGGAAAGCAGTTTCTATTGATAATCACATGAATCACATTCTTTAAGTCTTTGCTCAAATGTCAACTACTCAGTGAGTCTCACTGTAATCACCCTGTTTACAATTGCAACCTGCCAGCACCACCTGCACTATTGATGACCTTTAAAATTATCCTTTTTACATATTTCCATGTGATGTACCTTATTCATTGACCTAAACTCCAGACTCCTTTATCCCCCACTAGTACACAAGCTTCACTAGGGTAGAAATTTGTGACAGTTTTGTTCATTGTTAAACTCTGAAGTACTCAGAACAATGCGTGACATATAATAAGTAAATACTATATTTTTATATTTTAATAATTAAAAATAGATATTTGAAAATGCATTTTTGTCAAGTTATAAAATTTAAGTTACCAGCATATTTCAGAAAGTCAACCCTAACTCTCTTTTAGTCCAAACTCCTCTCAAATAAGATTAACTCTATGTTCAATGTCTCCATTTGATGCCATTTTTAAGAGAAGGGTTTACTACAGCCATAAAAACTAAAAGATTACACAACACGTACTGATCACAAGTCCACAAAGCAATGGAGAGCAGTGAATAGTGACCTTTCTCCCAAGATCAGAAAGCAATAAGAGAGGAGAGACTGTACCTACTATTGCTCTCCTGACTATACCCCAGCTTGTCACCACAGGAATGTGGGTGTCATTAAAAAGAAAATGGTATAAGATCATGGAAACTAACTTATTTACCTGTAGCTTTAAAAATTGCATACGGCAATCCACCTGGCTTTTTTAGAACATTGCTTGAGTAAACCTATCTGTCCATATGCCTTGATTTTACTCAAGACACAACAATTTACATAATCATTGCAATATAGTCTAACTCATTGTCTTTGAGGTTTACTTCTAAACTGGAACACATCGTCATCTCAGACGCATTTGCACAATCTAAGCAAGTCAGTAATCATCTTACAAGTTGTATTATACTTTTACATGGAACATGTTAAATACAATGATATGAGTTCCATTCTCCATTTATTATTGGTTCATTCATTTACTTGAGTGCTCACAATCTTCTAAATGTTATCCTATAAGGCAATCAGTTATTAATATGAGTTAAGTATGCAATCAATAATAATGCAAACTATAATGTACATATGCAAAATATAATAATGGTGTTGTGAGTTACACCACTACCCAAATCCCAGAAAACATTGTTCAAAACATTAAAATCAATAACATGCATATAGCTAGTTCTATCCTTGGATCCCTCCCAAAATAGTTAAATAATTCACACAAAAAACTCAAAACATTTTAAAAATAGATTTTCTATATCTATATTGCAGTTATATTAATGTTTATTTCTTTTATTACTTTTCCAGTAATAAAAGAAATACATATTTATTATGGAAAAACTAAAAAATGTTTGAGATAAGTATCTAGATTTTATATAGTACACCAGAATCACACATCATCAGTACTTAGAGAAATTTTTAAAGAAAAGGAAGGAAGGGAAAAGGGAAGGACCTGAGACAGATCTTAGCTTGAAAACAAGAAAACGCCAGTACCAATCTAGGGTCTGGATCTCAGGATCTGGTCAATGAGTTGCTTAAATAAAGTACCACCCACCCATACCATTTATTGTACTTATAATTGAGATCAGAATTGCATGTAGTGAGAGAGTGTGTGCTTTAGTTTGTCAAAGTAATATTGAAGTCTTAAGGTTTGAAATATAATTGTCAGTATTTAATTATTGTTGTCATCTACTGTGAAAGAAAAAATAATTTCATAATAACCTACCATGAAATAATAAGAAATATACATATTGGCTTCTGGACCTAGGCCCTGGCACAGAGTTCCTAAAACCCTTGTAATTTCCTGAGTGATAGGGCTGCTAGGAGATCTTTTGTTCTAATGTTTGGTCTCTGCCCCAGTTTCTAAGACAGAGCTTCTAATACCCTTGTAGATAAGGGTGCTAGGAGAATCTTTTATTCTGTTGTTTTGTCTTTGATCTCAGTTCTGGACACAAAGCTCCTAGATCCCTTGGAACTTCCTCGGTGATAGGAGGATTTTTTTTTTAATGATGTGATCCTTGGTCACCAGAAAAACCATGCTAGGATTACAAACTTGGAGCTTTCAGCCCCACTCCTCCTTCTCCAGAGAGGGGAGAGGGACTACAAATGGAATTAATAATCAATCATGTCTACGTGATGAAGCCTCCATAAAGATCTCCAAACTGTTACTCCAATCTCGGAGCTTCTGGGTTGGTGAACACATCTGTGTGCCAGGAGGGTGGCATACCCCAACTCCACAAAGGCAGAAGCTCCTGTGTTATGGACCCTTCCAGACCTCACCCTATGTATCTTCATCTGACTTTTCTTCTGTATCATTTATTACATGATGCATTAATAAACCAGGAAACACGAGTCAAGTATTTTCCTGGATTCTGAGAGCTCTAGCAATTAATCAAACCAAAGGAGAGGGAAGTGAGAGCCCCAGTTCATAGCTAGTTGGTCTCTAGCTAGGTCATATGTGGTTGCAACTGGCATCTGAGGTGGGGAGCAGTCTTGTGGGACTGAGCCCTCAAGATGCAGGATCTGATGCTATCTCCAGGTATATAGTGTTACAATTGAATTGAATTAGAAGATACCCCACTGTCATCCACTGGAGAATCTACCAGAGAATTGCTTGATGTGTGGGTAACCATTACACACACCCTCAGCCACATTCGGTGTCAGAAGTGTTGCATGACTGTGTGAGTATAGAAAGTAGAAAAAAAAAAACAGTTTGGTTTTTCCTATACCCTTATATCCCTATTACAGAAAAAAAAAATCTGTGTTCTTTTTGTAAAACAGGGAGAAAAGACCACAATCAGTTTTTTTATTTTATGCACTGTCTATTTTAGTCTGGTTACAGAACACTTGCAAAACTAGGTTTTATTTTATTTCTTTAATAAATTCTGTCTCTCAAAACACACGATTAAAATTAATAAGAAAAATACAATATAACCTTAAATGGGAGCTTATATACTGCATTCTTTACAACAGCTGCTTCTATTTCATTTTAAATTAGCCAAGTTTTATGTAGAGTCTTTCATTTTAAATTAGCCAAGTTTAATGTAGAGTCTGACCTTACAGAACTGCAATATGATTAGCCTCAAAGCACATGTTTCTGATTTTGCATATCTGAAATAACATTTTTTAGAGTATTCAGAAAATGAGACGGCATTGGTCCTGAGAGGAAAAAAATCTATGTATCACTTAAAATATCATTGAAAAAAAGTACGAATGTTATCCATTAAGGGAGGACACAGAGAAATATAGGCTTTATCTCACACTTGCTTAATCCACCATTTCCACTTATCTCTTCTTAATTTCCACTCCAAGGAAATTTTGTTTATGGGTAAAATCTTTCTTCTAGGGAGCTTAAAAAACTTACGGACACTAATTGGTGAATCCTTTCAACATTCTTAAGGAACAGGCAGAAAATTTCTGTCAGTCAAGACACAAATAAGAACAAAGTCACACTCCATTATCTAGCACAGAAAAGAAAATCTAATGAATTGTTGCACAAAAAAAAATGTTAATTAGCTATTCTTGTTTGTTGAGAGCCAAACAAGAGGAAATTGGTTTCCAATGTTATTAAATTACGATAGTAAGACTATAAGATAGCAATATGAAAGAACTTTCAAATGACAAGTGTAAAAATGAAGCTGAATTAGGTAGTTTAGCCTACACCATGCCTGGTAAGAATAGAACGTAAGATAACTGGCAAGGTTTTGGGTCACGAAAGGACACAAAACACCCTCTAACCTTCTCCTACATCACCTCTTCCCACCTCAACACATTCAGACACAACACATTCAGACAAAAATCATTCGAATTATTTTCTCAGCACAGTATCGAATCTCAGAGCCACATTTTTCCTGCTAAATGAGTTTATCCTGGGTAGGCACCAGAGATCCATGAGATGACAGCATCTTGAGATGAGTCATCATTTCTCATATGGAAGAGGGTAAATAAAGATAAATTTCAGATGTCATTTTGTAACGCCTAAGGTTCTTGCCTAGCCACGCCAAAGAATTGGTGTGGTGGCTGACTACGGTAAATGATAGAGACAGGGACTGACAGAAAGAAAAAGCTGTAGGCTTTATTGAGCAGAGTAAAAGTACAAAGCTTCCACAGCATGGAAGGGTCCCTAACAGGTAGCCAGAGTTAGATTATGTGATTGCCTTTTAAACTCTTTAGGCAGGAAATACGTGAGGCAGGAAGGTGGTACCAGAGCGAGAAACAAAGACAATTTACCATATGTGACATGTCTTAGATCTTGAGGAAAACCGGAATTGCAACTTAGGTTTTCTTTATTTTATGACCTTGTAGTGGCATGGCAAAGGAGACAGGATCTCACAGGACTTTACAAAGTATGTTTACAAGGAATTGGAATTGGGAGTATAGATAAGGTCTGCTAGTCACACAAAAATAGGCAGTTGACAATCCTTTTACTTTAGTTTTTTGGGGAGGGGGAAGGAAGAGAGGGAGAGAGGACATAGGGAAACTTACAGCAAAATTTTCACTGTTTATAGCTTTCTTGGGGAAGAAAATACATGCACAAATCATGGTGTTAGGAATATTTTGAGCATATATCTTCAATATTATTCATCCAGGACTGAAGTAAGTCCTGATGCAGGAAATGAGTGAGTTTCACAGCTTTCTGAACCCCTACTTGACCCAGAAAGCCCAGTTGGCCCCTCCTCTCAGTCCCCCCTCTAAACAGGACACCCCAACTGCTACTGGGAATGGGGCAGAGGTCATTCTGGCTACTTACTGCTGGTTAGGAGTGAAGAAGGGGCCCTGCATTTGTGGCATCCTCCAGAGGGGAACTTTTTAGGCCAGTCGAGGGACCAGTGGGTCTATCCAGGGGTCCTCAGTAGAAGCCATGAGTTGAGCTCATTTCAGGTTCCATTTGTAAGACCATTTGTAGTTTGATGGCCTCGATCCTGGAGGAAACAAATTTGACAAGGAGGTTAAAAATGCAAGGCCCAAAGGCGAGTAATAGTAGGATGGCTGTCACAGGTCCTAGAAAGGGGAGGAGCCAAGGTATCCATTGGTTAAACATATTTCAAGGTCCTGAGTTTTTAAGCCCCTTTTTCCTCTTTTAAATGTTTAACAATATTTTGTAATTCTTTGTGAGCTTCAGGCCTTAAGGGATATTGCCTTTGATAAGGAAAAGTGGTGGGGTCTTTTAGCCTGATTTGAACTGGATGGGCATTCTTTATCTTTCCGGATTATCCTTCTACACCCCAAACTTCAGAGTTGATTCCTTCTGTAAGTAGGGGACAACAAATGGCTAATTTGTTCCTTATATTCATGGAGATAATAGCCCTAGCTTTGGCTAATATGTCTCTTTTTAATAAGGGTGTGGGACTTTTGGGTATAACAAGAAAGGCATGTGGAAAGAGCACAAAGTCTCCTAATTCCAGCTGAGGAGGGGAGAGAAATACTTGGTTACAGTCTGTCTTGAGATTTTCGGATAGTAACGAACTTTGAGGACAGTCGTCTGGGGCAGGAGATTAAAACTGAGAAAGCCGCCCCAGTGTTCGGGAGGAAGTCCGGTTCCTGGCTCTCAATGGTCAAACTTACCCAGGGCTCTGTGAGGGTGATGGCATGAGCTGGCGGTTGCCCCGGGCACCTTCAGTCCTGTTGCTGAATCATCTGGTTGGGTGCTTCTAGTCCAGAGGGCCTTCCTCCTCTAGGACCGTGAGCCTTCCAGTGATTGCCTTGGCATATTGGACACGGGCAAGGGGGCAGTTTGTTTCTTGTTGGACAATCTTTCTTAAAGTGTCCTTGCAAACCACACCGATAATAAGACCTACTAGGCAATTGGCCTGCTCCTCTTTTGGCTCCCTCTGAGCCAACAAGGTCTGCCTGTCTGAGGGCCATGACTAAGGCTGCAACTTTCCTCTTATCTCGCTTTTCCTTTACAGCCTGTTCCTCTTGGTCCTTTTTATAGAACCCTGAGGTTGCCAGGTTTAACAATGCCTTCAAATTTTATTCTGGGCCTAAGCCAGATTTTTGGAATTTTCTCCTAATGTCAGCTGTTGATTGGTTGATAAATTTATCTTTTAAAATAGGTTGGCCTTCTACAGAATTTGGAGTTAGGAAGGTGTGCTTTTTTAGGGCCTTCCTTAGCCTTTCTAGAAAAGCAGAGGCATTTTCCTCTTTTTTCTGCGTAATTGTGGATAGCATTGAGTAGTTCATAGGCTTTGTCCTAGTCTTCCTCAATCCTTTTAAAATGCAAGTTAGCAAATGCCTGTGGCTCTAATTTCCATGATCTGAGTCAGTATTCTAATGAGGGTCTACAGTGGGGACACCCTTTTGTCCTGTGCGGAATTTTTCCTTTTCCTCCAGGGTCATTTGATGGTTTACATGGCTAAGGTACTACAGATTCCTAAATTGCCAGGCTGCTGCTACAGCTGCTTCCTTTTCAGTAGGACTTAAGATCTGATCAAGAAGTAACATGATATCTCTCCGTATTAGATCAAAGGACGGCCCTAATCCTTGCAGGAAATCTATATAGTGATCAGGATCATCTGAGAATTTCCCTAAATCTCCCTTTATTTGTTTTTAATCTGAGAGTGAGAAGGGGGCATGCACGTGAATGGGCCCAAATTCTCCTCCTACTGCTTGTAAGGGACACAGTTTGGGTGCCTGGCTCGCAGAGTTTATGTTCTCTTTCCAGGGTGCCTTTAACACTTCACTGGGGCTAGGTGGAGGAGAGTCAGTGGGGGAACAAAAAAATTTCAATATATTTATTTCTCTCCTGCCCATTGGACAGCCATAGTGAGCAACTTTGGCTCTGAATCTCAGAGAAACGGCCCATCTTTTTTATGATTATTATTATTAATCTCTCTATGGTTTCCCAAAATATACTATAATTACATAAATGGTCTAGAGTACTATGCATTAGTATTCCCTCCATCAAAGCATGACTTCATTGATTTAATACAGCCTAGTTATGTAGTTTCTCACAGTTGATAATTAAATTTTTTTCTTTATTTTAGAGGTATTGGTCAAATAGACTCAGAGCCCAGGAGAAAAAGTGTTGATCTAATACCAATGTGCCTCTCAACATGTCAAAGTATCAAAACAGCAAAGTGTGAGTATTTTCAAGGTTTTGGGTTTCAATTTTAATAATCCCACATTTTGTGGGGAGATGTGTGTCTGTGTGTGTGTGTGTGTACACATATACTTATCACAGATATCTAAATGGCAGGAATTATCAACTTGATTACATTTATTGACTTAATCCAATGAAGTATGTTTTCTTTAGAAGTTCATGCATTCTTCTCAAAATTACAACTCCATATCCAAATTTTAATTAGCAATTCTTCCAGACATAAGCCTTGCTTCATTTTCTACCTGTTAAAGTTTGTGCTTATTGAAATTTTTTAAGATAATATTTGTAATGTACACTGAATTTTCACTCTTCTATTCAGTTCATTGATTTATTTGTTTCTGTAAAAATTCAGAGATTTATACCTCTTATTTGCAAAATTATTCTACACATATTCCATTACAATAGAAGATCCAAAACAACATAAACATCGTTTGATGTCTCACTTATTGCTGAGATGAACTAATTTAATCATTCCAAATTACTTGATGACTCTAAGTATTTCTATTAGTTCAGAACCTTCTGACAAACCATGCCCAAAAGTAAAGCCACTCATTAATGTTTTTAAGACAAAATGAAGGTTTTTTTAAAAAACAAAACCAAAAACAGTTTACACTCACTTCAGATAATTTTTGTTTTAACATAAAAAAAAGTCTTTAGTAAAAGAAATTTTCTAATTTTGTTAACAAATTTAGAGTACTTATTCATACTTTTTGTTTACAAAAGTTGACTTTTTCTGTAGTTTGTTCTTTTAAAAAATACACTATGTCATCTCTGAAAATAGTTTATTAAAAACTTAAGATTATATTTCATTGTAATGAAAATTCCAAATCAATCAATCCCTCATTAGTTTAAGTGCATGCTGCATATAGTTTGATGTGTAATTTATACATAACTCAGGATATTTTCTCCTAGACCAAAAATCCCATACACTTCTTTTACATGGCAAAAAACACCCTACAATTTATGGAGAAAGATATTTTAATATTGAATGCAGAGAATACTGTCTTTATTTAACTATATTCAATCTCATTTAATTTACCACTTTTCCCAAGACCTGTTTTCTGAAAAGGAATACCATAAGATAATATGCAAAAGTAAAGATACACAGAACCAGAAATGAGATCAACATGTTGGCGTTTATATATTTTTAAATATTTTTGATCAAAGCTGGTGTCATGTGATTCAATAACCTCTTTGGAATAATAACACAGAATCACGCCATCTCTTATTTTGCTCTGGTTATTTTTCCAGGACCAAAATATCCAAGTTTAATTTCCAAATAATTTCCAATGTTCAAGACAAAGCCATTCAAAGGTTTTGTAGGTGTTAAAAAAGACAAAGCCAAACTTCTTGCCATGGTCTGTAAGACACACCATGTCCTGGCTCCAACTTACCACCCAGATTTATACCTTCCACTGCTTCCATCCTCCTCTGTCAAACGCAAACTGAGTTTCTGTTTCCCACTCGTTCCTTAATCCTATTTTTCTCCTTCATGCCTGTGTCCTTAATCAAGTTTTGCCTCATCCTAGAAAATTTTCCCAATTTCCTCCTCACCACTGAATTCTTCATTCTAAAACTGTCTCCTCCACTCTGAAGCTTCCTCTCACACCATCCTTCTTCTTCATAGGCAGAATTAGTTACTCC
>NW_012108208.1:114801-120121 GCF_000951045.1 Mandrillus leucophaeus
TTGTATTTTTAGTAGAGAAGGGGTTTCACCATATTGGCCAAGCTGGTCTCAAACTCCTGACCTTGTGATCCACCCGCCTTGGCCTCCCAAAGTGCTGGTATTACAGGTGTGAGCCACCGTGCCTGGCCCATGAACTTTTAAATGATATATCATTATATCATGTATCTTTTTTTCTCTATGCTTATCAGGCCCCTAAGGAAACATACGTAGCTATTTATTTTTTTATTTCCCACAGATTCACTATTTATGATTCCTTTTCTATAAGTAAATAGAATTTTCTAATATTCTAACTAACTTCTTTCAATATTTTCTTTATTAATGCCTGGCAAAATCCCTAACACTGAGAGTATTCAGTAAATGCTTGCTGACTAAATTTTTAAAATTTCCAACTTATAGCTAAGCCACTGCAAATAATGATGCTGAAAATGTTCCCTTTTCATGTTCTATGATTTGCATAAAGTGAGTTTTGGTGACATATAAAACTTCAGTGGGTAGCTGAGTTAAGGTTTTAAAAAAAAGCACAGAATGCATCTATAATGTAGAAATTGGTCTATGTATTATTTTTCTCTATATAGGGAAAACTAGTCAACCCATTATTAGCGTGGAGCATAGGGAAACATTGGAGGTTTACTTGGAGTTAGGTTAGTTCCAAGTGAGAATTATTGAAGCATTAAAATATTTACTTACAACTGCAAAATATCAATTTTATTGTTATTGCTGTTTGTGAGAAATATATATATATATGTATTTTGAAATGTATCAAATATGCAAACATTACTGCTTTGGCTTGAATATGTCCTCCAAAAAGCATGTGTGGGAAATGTAATGCTCAATACAACAGCGTTGAGAGATGGAACCTGTATTAATCTGTTTTCATGCTGCTGATAAAGACATAACTGAGACTGGGCAATTTACAGAAGAAAGAGGTTTAATGGACTCACAGTTCCACAAGGTTGAGGAGCCCTTACAATCATGTTGGAAGGTGAAAGGCATGTCTCACATGGCAGCAGGCAAGAGAGAGAATGAGAGCCAAGCGAAAGAGATTTCCCCTTATAAAACCATCAGATCTCATGAGACTTATTCACCACCATGAGAACAGTTTGGGGAAACCACCCCCATGCTTCAATTATCTCCCACTGGGTCCCTCCTACAACACATGGGAATTATGGGAGTACAATTCAAGATGAGATTTGGGTAGGGGCACAGACTCAAACCATATCAGCACCTTCAAGAGGTGATTAGGCCATAATGGCTCTGCCTTTATAAATGAATTAATGCTGTTTTGTGGGGAGTAGGCTCCTTATAAAAGGACAAGTTTGGCCTCCTCTTCCATTCTCTCAATCTCTCTCTCCCTCTCTCCATCTCTCTCTCTCTCTCTCTCTCTCTCTGTGTGTGTGTCTCCCTCTTGCCTTCCATCATGGGATGATGCAGCAAAAAGACCCTTGCCAGATATCAACCCCTAAGCTTTGAACTTTCCAGCCTCCAGAACTGTAAAAAGTAAATTTCTGTTCATTATGAATTACTCAGTCTATAGTATTCTGTTATAGGAGCACAAAAGAGACTAAGACAGTTACAAATACAAGAATATTTTTCTTAATTGTTACATCCCAAGCTGATGTTTTTAAAATACTGCATTGATTTCCTTTTTCAAAACTGTAAGGCATTCAAAAAATAGTAAGGTCATGTCAAAATATATAAGAGCTCCTACTGGCCAAAGTTGGAGTAATTTGAACAACAAAGTAGTATTAATAGTGCCAGATTATTACCCATACTGATATAAATAAAAAATTGAATAGTTAATTTAAAAGTGCAAAAGGAATAGCTATTCTTTAGAACAAATTACATTAAGCATACACCACATTTATAATTGTTGCAGGCAATATCATAAATGAATACCAAAATCAGTGAACAATGTGTGATAAGAAATAGTGTATTTGCAATGTCAAAGTATCTTTCCATTAGAATGTACTTTTGAAGGAAAAAAATAGAAACTTCACATTGGGGAAAACTACCAAACATTACCTTTAACAAGTGACCAAGATTAACATTCATCAGTAAAAAGATATACAGACATCAGATACCTACTGATATGATGCACTGAGAAGGACACAACATCACTTCTGTGGTATTCTTGCCCAAAATGTATAATTTCAATATACTCTTGAGAAAACACCAGACAAACCTATACTGAGAAAATCAAAAGTACTGAAAATAACTGTCCTAAGTTACTCTTACCAGGATCCTGTCCACAGTGGACAGAAAAAGAATTAGGAACTGTCATAGTTTGGAGGAGACTAAGAAAGCATAATAATTAAATGCAATGTGAGAGCCTGAATTGGATTACAGACCAGAAAAAGGACATTATTGTGATAATTCATGAATTAAAAATAGCCTCTTTTATAAACACATCTATATCAACAATAGTTAACAGTATTGTACCAACGTCAATTTCCTGGTCGAATAGCTGTGCTAAAATAACATAAAATATTAATATTAGGGAAGACTGAGTAAAGAGAATTCTCTGCACTATTTTTGCAACTTTTCTGTAAGTCTAAAATTATTTCAAAATAAAAAAATTAAGTAAAATTTAGATAAATAGTAAAATAAGTGATATTTTTCTTCAGTTTCTTGTTTAGGGTCAACCTATTTCATAAAGTTCTCTCTACTTATTCTAGCAACAGTTAATTATAACAAGTCTAAAGCCAGACTACTTGAGTTCAAATCCCAATCCCACAAAATCCTAGCTATATATCCCCGAACATGTTACCTTATCTCTCTGTGCTTCCATTTTATGTAAAATGAAAGTAATAGTAATATCTACCTCATAAGATTGTTTTAAGGATTAAATGGTTTAACATGGGCAAGTGCCTAGAAGAGTGCCTGCAACATAGTATGCAATACATAAATATTACTCACTATTATTATTACTATTCAAGCTACATGAACCTCTTCACATTTGTATGCATTGTGATTTTCAGAATATATATCCAGTCTTGTGGATAGATTATGATAAAAAGACAAGAGTTGCAGGACTCTGTTTTTCAAGCAGTCCTCTACTTTTATACATAATTTATATCAAAATGTTGTAAGTTAAAAGTGAGAGTGTTGAACACTATTTACATGTAGTGGAATTAGTTTACCACTTGATAACTCCAAATTCAAATTCATTTTAGAATAGTGTTTTTGGAATGTTCAAGAATAATGTAGGAAAGTTTGGGTTACTCAAAAGTTAAATATAAGAAAGAAATGCTCAACTATATGCAATTTTATCCCGCATCCCACCCCATATAATATTCCTTGCACAATGTTTCTCAGATAAGCATGAAAAACACTTTGTTAAATACAAAGACAAATGAACTAATTGGTATTAACATGATCTTTTCATTAATAAATTTGTGTACAGCCATGATTTGATGACTCTGCTTGAAATGTTACTAGGCTAGAGCTAAAATTATTATTGCATGTTTATTTAGAAATGCTCTATGTTTTATTTAATTTTGTTATATCATGAGCAACAAGTTGTGTTTTATTTTGAAAGGAAAATTAAAGTTTATAATTCTAGTTTGTGTGGGAGAGGGTAAACAAAGTTTTATACATAAACAACAATTACATATTAAATTCTATGAAACAAAGTATGTTCCAAAACTAAAAAGGTGCCTGATCTAGCAATAGGACCACACTTGTTACTGTGTTTTATTTAACCATTTAGATGATTTGAAGGCACAGGGTTCTCTTCATAATCTCCCCTCTTTACATCACACACATATTCACCAGTTCACAGTATACACATTCACATTTCTTTTCAATTTCACTTTTGGTTTTCAGTTAACAAAATCTCAATGATAAGTTTTTTGAACAGTTTTTATTTCATCATCATATTCAGGAGAAATGACTTTCAAAGTTATGTCCCTAAAAATATTTTGAAATAAATCGTTCTGTGTGTACAAATTGTGAAAAGAAACTGTCATTTGAATATATTAAAATTTATGAGACATACGACTTGAGCCAATTAGCTAACAATATATTATATGCATTTCTTAATTTAAAAGGCTCTTCTAAGAGAATTCTACAAAGGTGGTGCAGTAGGAAACATCAGGAATCAACCTACCCACATAGACAACAATTGCACTGACAGCATCTGTCTAACATAACTATTTCTTAACTCTGTAGTCTACTAAAGGTTTGTAACTTCCAGGGGAGGGTTGGACAGTAAATTGTCAGCTCTTAGCTCAGCAATGAATACCAATCCCCAACCCTAGCCTGTGGCAGGCATCTATTTATTATTTCTGGAACAGCTTGCACATGGCCTGTGGGAGCCAGGGAGACCAAAATAAGACCTTGTTGTCCAGTTATTAGAATCTGTATTCCGATTGCTGCTTTTGATCATTGAGGTGCAGACCAAGAGGCAGGCAGCCATTATAGCCTAGCCCCTACTCCCCACCACCATTTGTTGCAAGGCTGTCTTTCTTAATCTGAAGTGACTTTCATGGTATTTAAAGGGCTAGAACCCTTCCCTCTTTAATTTTTCTTTTTCCTCTTCTGAGTCTTCTGCAGTGCATATGTTGGTCCACTTGATGGTGTTCCACAGGTTCTTCAGACTCTGTTCATTTTTATTGAGTCTTTTTTCTTTCAATTCTACAGACTTGATCAGTTCAATTGTTACACTGTCATGTTTGCTGATTATTTCTTCCACTCCTCAAATCTGTTCTTGAATCTCTCTAGTGAATTTTTCATGTCAGTTATTGTACTTTTAAGCTCTAGATTTTTTGTTTCTTTTTAGGTTTTATATATTTTTATTTCTATAGACCTTAAATACTAGGTCATTCGAAAACAACTGTATATATTAAGAAAATTAGAAAGTAACTTCTACTCATGCCATGGAAAGGTGCAGGCTTAGAAAAGACTAAAGATGACCTTAGGTTTACGCCTCCCACCCAGGCTAATCCTTGGTATAGAGACAGTCTACAACAATCAAAACCAAAACAAAATAAAAATAGAAAAAAGCAAAACTCTAAAGAAGGGGGAGAATCTTATCTTCCAAGTTACCACATTATTAGATTCATATGTCCAGTTTTCAACAACAAAAATTCCGAAGCATACAAAGAAACAGGAAATCTTGGCTCAAAGGAAAAAATAAAAATAAATCAACATAAACTAACCCTGAGAAACACCAGATTGCAGATCTACTAGACAAACACTTCAAGACAACTGTTTTAAAGATGCTCAAAGAACTAAAAGGAAGACATGAAGAAAAAATAATTTAGGAACAAAATAAAAATATCAATTAAAAATAAAAAATCTAAAAAGAAACAAAAAAAAA
>NW_012108208.1:120767-126551 GCF_000951045.1 Mandrillus leucophaeus
TAAATTCTTGAAAGTAGCAAGAGAGAAGTGACTCATCACATACAAGTGTTAACCAATAAGACTATCAGAAGATTTCTCATCAGAAACTTTGGAGTCCAGAAGGCATTGGACTAATATACTCAAAGTGCTAACACAAAACAAAAACAAAAACTGTTTACCAGAAAATCTGTGTCTAGCAAAACTATCCTTCAAAAGCGGGATCAAAATTAAGAAATTTCCAGATAAACAAAAGGTGAGCAAGTTCATTAGCACTAGAGCTGCCCTGCAAGAAATTCTAAAAAGAGTCCTACAAGTTTAAGTAAAAGGATGCTAGATGGTAACTAGAATCAGTATGATGAAAAGAAGATCTCAATAAAGGTAAATAGATGGGAAATTATTTAAAAACTAGTATTATGTAACAACAGAGTGTAACTGCACTTGTTAAAGTTTAAGATACTAATACACTAAAAAACATTAGTCTAAATGCTAGTATTATTGTAGCTTTGGTTTGTAACTCCACATTTTGTTTTCTACATAATGTAAGAAATTCATACATCTTAAAACTAGTTTATTTTTGGACACAAATATACTAAGATGTAATTTTGTGACAACACTAACTGAAAGGGATAGGGATAGATGTGTAAATGGGCAGTGTTTTTATATGTTGTTAAAGTTAATCTGGTATAAATTCCAATTAGAGTATAATAACTTTAGGATGTTAAATGTAATCCCCATGGTAACCACAAAGAAAATAGTTATAGAATGTTGTATACACAAAAAGAAATGAGAAGGAATTGAAACATTTCACTACAAAAGATAACTAAATACAAAAGCAACAATAAAGTGGTGTCTCAAAGAAATATTTATACACTCATATTTATAGCAGCATTATTCACAATAGTTAAAACATGGAAGAACCCAAGTGTCCATCAACTGATGAACAGATAAGCAAAATATGGGTGTGTGTGTGTGTGTGTATATATATATACAAATAAAATAGTATTTAGCTTTAACATAGAAGGAAACTATGACATGTGCTACAACATGGATGATTTTTAAGGACATTATGCTAAGTTAAATAAGCCAATCACAAAAAAACAAATACTGCATAATTCTACTTATATAAAACACTTAAAAAGTCGTAAAAATCACAGAGATAGAAAATAGAATGTTGGTGGCCAGAACCTAAGGGGAGGGAGAATGGGGAGTTATTGTTTAATGGGTATAGAGTTTCAGTTTTCCAAGATGAAAAAGGTCCTGAAGATGGATGGTTGCACAACAATGTGAACATACTTAATAACATTGAACTGTGCACTTAAAAAAATTCTTGAGATGGTAAATGTTGTGTATGTTTTACCACAATACAAAAAATTGAGGAAAAAAAACTTTCCCTCAAGGATTTCGAACATCAACAATTCTTCTAAGAGGCTTTCTATGATTAATTAGCCTTTGAATTTAAGCAGAAATAAAACTCAAACCACAATAAAGCATGTATTATATTAGTTTTTATATAAGGATATGATAAAAGGTAATCTAAAGATTTAAATAAAATAAATAAATCTAAAGATTTAAAGTAACTTCACATTATATTCCATTTGAGACTAAAAGTCATATTTTATAGTATGCAAAATATAAATTAGCAATCTCATTATTTTTATTCCCTGTAGACAAAACATAAAGAAAAAGTAAAAATGCAAGCAAGCACATGTAAGTGATTGTTTTATGTCTGTTGTTCAGAAAAGTACAGTTTGCTTCAAATCTGAGCCCAATCAAGAAACATGAAATAAAATAAGAACACACTATGAACCATAGCAAAGACTCAAACCTTATATTTTTAATTTTTTTCTCTCAAATTTTGCAACTGGTTTTATATGTCCACTTTACAAAAGAGAGAAACTACAAGTGAGAACACATACAGAAAAGTGTTTTTATATTTCTTCAGCATATGTTTTGTCATTAAATATTTACTTCATTAAGCTACATATCATAGACTCAAAGTAAGATCATTTGTAAAGCAAAACTTATGTGGGAACAGTGATTAAAATATAGAAAGAAATGAGTGCTTCTCGTTTCCTTTGCTTTTCTTATGTGTATTTTTCATTTCATTTCAATGCAAGTGATTTTACAGAAAATAATCACCACTCAAAGCAAACTATTTTCTTCAGAGTGGGAAAATTAATGAGTAAACAGAAATCTATATTCTCTCTGAGAAATGTTATCCCTGTGGGTTATTAAATACTTGATTTGGGCTTCTTGAATTTCTAACTAGGATTTTGTTCCTGTAAACTGTGTAAGTTTATCAAACAGCATAAAGTTACTTATTGCATGCTCTCTAGAGAAAAGAAGGAATGACCTTTCCCAATGAAGACAAGAGTGATAATGAAAATCAAATGTGAAATAATCAAACCCATGGCAATGCATTTGCTAGGGAAATATTTTGTTAAAACGTTATCTAATGAACTGTCAGGGCCATAATTTAGTACGTCATAGAATTTAGTCCTGGAAATACTTTGGGTAATAAAATATTTGAGCTTTGCACTGTGTTCCACATCTTAATGTACACCTAATTGTTCTTTTCATTCATTCAAAGCCCATTTATTGAGTGCCTACTATATTGCCAGGTGTTATACTTCTGTCTTTGAGGAGTTGAGGATTGAGCGAGAGCGTTACAGGAAAACCACAGCTGAAGCACAAATTAAAGTAGTTTGAGAGGTCTGTGCCCTGAGGAGTATGTAGGAGGCACACTTCACCTGGCTTGGAGTAAGGATGAAAAGGTGCCACAAAACTATTCCCAGCCAAGTTTACTTGAAGCATAGGTGAGTTTTAACAGTCGGAAAAGAATGTTTTCAGCTGCAAGAAGCATGGACAGATTTGAGGGCTGTTAAAGGTAAAGTAGCACTTGCAAATCAGATGCGGGGGATAAGAGAGTAGAAGACTAGATAAAGAGAAACAAATCGATCTCATTTTCCACAGATATGTTATTTATTAGCACTTAGTGTCTAAATATTAGGTAGGCCCTAAGTAGAAATATTAGGCTATTATGAGGTAGGCCCTAAGTAGAAAATCATATGAAAAACATGGTCACTGTCCTTAAAACACTTTTAGAGTGCAGGGCAGGAATGGCAAGGGAGGGCAGGAAGACTTTCTAAAAGCAAGTGTAATTAAATGCAGCATGGCATAATTCCTACAGTAAACAGTTGTAATACATGAGAAGACAGGACCAGTTCTATCTGGGTATGAAATAAGGACTAATGAGGTTGTTGGCTCCAGGTGCCATCCTCCCCTTCCCACAGCTTATAGAGATCGCAGCATTCTCCCCTCCCCGCTAAGTAAGCCCAGACTCATTTTTCAAATAATATTTCAGGCACACACAGCCAGAGTTGGTACGTACCTACATAAGATTTGTCTTATGTAGACAAATCTCGTGTACTCACCAGCTTGAAAAGCTTAGTTTTTGAAGAGAAAGGAAGAGAAAGTGATGTGGAGTTAAAGGTCAGAAAACAAATGAGGAGAATCCCCGAGACTGGCTGAAATTGGTTCTCTCTCTCCTCACTGGAGGGAAGAGTAGAGGGCTAGGAAGATCTTCAAATGGAAGGGCTGACAATCTTGACCCATGCCAGTTGCCTGTACAATCTGTCCTCTAGAAGAGAATTGGTGAGGGCACCATGGTCCATGCACATCCTCGATCCTACAGCAAGGACCAGAAAGAAATGAGAGAGTCTGATAACCAGAGAAAGAGGCCACAGGAAAGTTCCTAAGTAGGGATAAAGGAGAAAGTAAATTATAATTCTAGTTATGAATGGCAGAAGGGGCCAGTGGGACGTTATGGGGAAGGAAGCCAGCCTTCCTTGTTCCTCAATATAAAACAATCTCAGTATTGCACTGGAAAGCAAATGGAATGCTCATCAATTATATTAAAAGTAGATTGACTTATTAAAAATGCAGCAATGTTTGCCAAAAGCAGATGGAAAACAGAAATTCAAAACAAGGTGAGGTCATTTGCAAAACCCCAGCCCTACCACTAACTCCCAGCAGCTGACAGTTCTCCTACATCAATATGGTGCTGATGGGAGGTGGGTGGTTGGGAGGCCAAATGGAGGAGGGGAGAGAAAAACACAAGAAATGGTTTATAAGTTCTTTTCCTTCCGTCATTTTCCAATATGGATAAAGACATTGCTCTTTACCCTTCTATCTGCTAGGCATTGGTATCAACTGCCTATTTAGAGTCTGTGAATTACTAGTTACATTACTGGTTACATCCTTGTGGGAATCAGGATTTCATTAATATACTACTCTATGTACATGTTCATTAATCTTAGACACTACAATGTATTACAGCTAAAACCAAGCAAACTCTGGTAATTTCTGACCTGAACTTGGATGATCACTTTTTCCATAATGCTGGAATTTTAATTCTAAAGCTTGAAATAACCTTAGAAATATCGAGTCTATTGCTCTCAGTCTCCCTACTGGGGAAAGTCAAATCTGGAAAAATTAGTTTTTTTATCTTAGTTTACAGAATATTTTAGTAGCTAGAATTCAGGACTTCTGGCATCTATTACAGTATAAAATTGAAGAACATGAATACTTTGGATTCGAATAATTGATTCAAGAACAAGGCTTAGAATACTAGCTAATGGGTATTCTAATAATACTTAGTTATAACATTGTTTTAGTAAGATCTATTAAGTGGTGATGTAACTAAAATAGCAAGAATGATAAGCATATCCAAACATTAATTAGGATTCTTGATTTTACAAAGCTTTAAAAAAAAACCCTTAGAACTATTGCCACAATGAAAACTTACTGTACTTAAAACGGTGGAGGCAGGAGATCAAAAGCTTTCCCACCTATTTCTAGCAAAATCAGAAAAAGCTAGTCTGATTGGTAAAACATGTAAAGCAGAGATTAAATTAAAAGAAAATCAGCCCTTGTTACTTTAATCATCAATATGATGGAAATTTTTTTGACAATCACTGTCAATTTGCACATTAAGTCACTATTCAATTACCCAAATTTGAAACAGAAAGTACTGTTTTCATCTACAGAGGGATTAAAAATTAAGACGTTACAAATTATGGGAATGTTGACTGTAATCAGTTATTCTCATAGCTTCTTTTTTCTTTTCTTTTTAATGAGTTCTTCAAATTAGTGCCTATAAAATATAGTTTCGAGAAAGACAGATGTGGGTGGGTCTAGAAGCAGATAGAATGATGCTTTTTCTCAAGAGAAAGAAATGCTGTACTTTTGGGAATTAGAGAAAACAGTTAAATGATTTTATATGCTAGATTCTAGAATCCTCATTGGTTTTAGGAAACAAAAGTGAGTTTATGCAAATATATAAAATTGATGGGTGTATGTAGAATTCCTAGAGGCAATGGATTAGGAATGTCACATGGGGGTTCTAGGTAACCAAGCATTAGACATTTTAAAAGAAGTTTAGTGTTTTTAGTGGCACTGTGACTTCTGTTCTGCATTGCCAGTCTTAGCATTACTCCATATCTCAGCTTCTCTTGTTTGAAAAAGGAAACTTCCAAGGCACCTCTCAGATTTTTTGGAAAGTAAATAATTGAACAGTTTTATTTTCTCAATTTCTGTGAAAATTTTTGAGATACTTCACTTTACTTTCTAACTCCAAGTTTCCATAGTTTTAAGTGTCTTGAGGTCAAGGTACTCTAAATGAGCAGTCTAGCTGATGGAGCAGGATAAAGTAGACAGAAATATTGAGCTTGTATGGAATATAACACAGTCCTCAGACCTCTACTTTTTTGTTTTTCCACTCATGCTGACAGAACTCATCTCTTC
>NW_012108208.1:127136-130104 GCF_000951045.1 Mandrillus leucophaeus
ATCAGAGACTTTCCCAAAGGGCCTTCAAAGTTAGATGAGAGAACGGGCCAAACTACCACAATTACTACACCAACTTTACCAACAGAAAGATATGGAACCTGCCTGATATGGTTTGACTCTGTGGCCCCACGCAAATCTCATGTCGAATTGTAATTCCCAATGTTGGAGGAGGGGTCTGGTGGGAGGTGATTGAATCCCGTGGGTGGACTTCCCACTTCCTGTTCTCATGATAGAGTTCTCACAAGATCTGGTTGTTCAAAAGCGTGTAGTGCCTGCTCCTTTCTCTCTCTGTCTCTTTCTCTCTCTGTCTCTCTCTCTGTCCTGCCAGCCATGTGAAGATGTGCTTGCTTCTGCTTCAACTTCTGCTATAATTGTTTCCTAAGGCCTTCCCTGAAGCAACAGATGGTGTAGCCCACTGAACTGTGAGGTGATTAAAACTTTATTTTTAATAGATTGCCCAGTCTCAGGTAGTTCTTTATAGCAGTGCGAGAATGAATTAATACACTGCCCAATCATCATTGGTGAACACAATGGTTAGAAATACAATATTCAGTATCACACAGTTAAGAACATCAGATCTCTCAAAACTCTGATTATGTATAGATAATAATACCTACCTAACATAATCCTCAAATGTAAGTCATACATTGCATCTTGTTACCTTCCTGCTTGAAACCATAAAGTGGGGCTTTATATTTGACTTAGAATCTAAATCTGGACTTCCTCCAACAGTCTATGACATGCTCACTGCCTCTTCCTCCAACCTCATTCTGTTCTATGTACTTCCTAACAAAGTATGCTCCAAACACCATGGCTTTTATGGTTCTTTCAAACACCCTCAGGTTATCTATTTTCTGGGGCCTTTGTACATTCTGCTTCTATTGCATGGGGTGTCTTTCTCTATTGCAAGATAAACTCCCTTCTTCGTTCAGGATTTCTCAGATTAAATGTTACCACTTTGAGAAGGCCTTCTCTGACCATCAAACGTTGAACATGTCTTGAACCCTCCATTTATTCTTTAACTCAGCCATTTATTCATTGCTTCTATAATTACCTGAATTTGTTGTTATATTATTTATTTTTGCTTTTAACTTTTTTCTATGTCTTTCCATGAGAGAAGAAACTATGTCTGTGTTGTTTAATATTATGTTCCAAGTGTCTGTATTGTGCCAGACATAGAATATGTGCTCAATAAATGTCATAATTATTTTCTTGGCTTCACTTTTATGAATATAACTGCTAACCCATAGCTCTAAATCTTCTTTTCTCTAAGGTACACTAGAGCTCTATGTCTCTAACCACTTCCTGAATATTCATACCTGGATATCCCATATTCAATTTAAAATAATATGAAACAAAACTACACTGATGTCCAGTCTCACACCACTTACAGACTATAAGCACTTTCAGAGGTGCTATTGTAATAAAGTTTTTATTTCCTGTATGTTAAATGTTGCTTTGTGTACAGAAGAGGTGTATTAGTTATCTATTGCCACAATGATGCTGTATAACAAAACCCACAAAACCACAGTGGCATGCAATATTAAACATTTATTGCTCATGCACCTATGGTGGTCAGCTAAGAAGCTCTGATGCTCTTGAGCAGGTTTGCTTATGCATCTGCAGATTGTCTGGCTGTCAGCTGAGCCAGGCTATCCTAGCTTGAGACAACGAAGAGACTACACTTCATCACGATCTTCTCACGGCAATGACGGAAGCATGAGAGAGTAGCCTACTTTCTCTCTGTGGATTTGCTTATCCTGGACATTTCATATGAATGGAATCCTACAATATGTGGCCCTTTGTGACTAGCTTATTTCACTTAGCATAATGTTTTCAAGGTTCATCCATGTTGTAGCATGTATCAATATTTCATGAGCTTTTATTGCTAAATAGTATTCCATTGTATAAATACACCACATTTTATTATTAATCCATTAATTAGTTGATGGGCATTTGGAATCCTTCTACTTTTTGGCTACCATATATAATGTTTCCATAAGCATTAATGTATAAGTTTTTGTATAGACATATTTTTTTTCTCTTGAATATACATTTAGGAGTGGGATTTCTAAATCATATGGTAACCCTAAGTTTATTTGACATTTTAAATTTATTTGTATGGATACATAATAGTTGTATCCATAAGATATTTATGGATACATGTGATATTATGATACAGGCATGTGATATGTAATGATCAAATCAGAGTAATTGGGATATCCATCACCTCAAGCATTTATTGTTTCTTTGTGTTAAGAACCATTCCAATTCCACACTTTTAGTTATTTTAAAATATACAGTATATTATTGTTAACTGTAGTCACCCCGTGTGTAACCAAACATTAGATCTTATTCTTTCTATCTAACTGTATTTTTGTACTTGTTAACCAACTCCTTTGTATCCCTACTGTCCCATACTTTTCCAAGCCTCTGGTAACCATCATTCTACTCTGTATTTCTATAAGTTCATTTTTTTTTTAGCTCCCACATATGAGTGAGAACATGCAATATTTATTTTTCTATGCCTGGCTTATTTTATTTAACATAATGTCCTCCAGTTCCATCCATGTTGTTACAAATGACAGGATTTCATTCTTTTTATGGATGAATAATATTCCATTATTTATATTACCATATTTTAAAAATCATTTATCCATTGATGGACGCTTAGTTTGATTCCATATCTTAGCTATTGTGAATAGTGCTGCAATAAACATGGGAATGCAGATGTCTCCTTGGTAGACTTATTTTCTTTCTTTAAGATATATTTACAGCCCTAGAATTGCTGGATCATATGGTAGTTCTAGTTTTAGTTTTTTGAGGAACCTTTTCAAAAAACTAAAAGTACAGCCACTGTGGTTGTACTAATTTATATTACCATTAACAGTATATGAGGGTTCCCCTTTCTCCACATTATTTTTTTTTTATTCTTTAAGTTCTAGGGTACATGTGCACAATGTGCAGG
>NW_012108208.1:131891-230074 GCF_000951045.1 Mandrillus leucophaeus
TGTTGAATAGGAGTGGTGAGAGAGGGCATCCCTGTCTTGTGCCAGTTTTCAAAGGGAATGCTTCCAGTTTTTGCCCATTCAATATGATATTGGCTGTAGGTTTGTCATAAATAGCTCTTATTATTTTGAGGTACATTCCATCAATACCGAATTTATTGAGAATTTTTAGCACGAAGGGCTGTTGAATTTTGTCAAGGTCTTTTCTGCATGTATTGACATAATCATGTGTTTTTTGTCTTTTGTTCTGTTTATATGCCGGATTACATTTTTTGATTTGCATATGTTGAAACAGCCTTGCATCCCAGGGATGAAGCCCACTTGATCATGGTGGATAAGCTTTTTGATGGGCTGCTGGATTCAATTTTCCAGTATTTTCTTGAGGATTTTTGCATTGATGTTCATCCGGGATATCGGTCTAAAATTCTCTTTTTTTTGGTGTGTCTCTGCCAGGCTTTGGTATCAGGATGATGTTGGCCTCATAAAATGAGTTAGGGAGGATTCCACATTTTGCCAACATTCACTCTACTCCTGATATAAGCCAGGGAGTAGTGGAGGGTTTAATCACTACTGCAGCCTGACTCTCTGCCATGTCTGATAGCTGACCTTTCAGACACAATGTATCTTCATTTTCAACATACAATATCCAGTTGTCCCAATACCATTTGTTGAAAAGACTATTCTTTCCCTTGTCTTATTGTCTTGGCAACCTGTAGAAAATCATTTTTACCTAAATATAAGAATTTATTTCTAGACTCTCAGTTCTATCACATATTTTTATATGACTAATGTTATGCCATAAATATTTTTTGAGTCTTAAAAGACAAATGGATATTTGCTAGGCAGAAAAGGGTTCAGGTAAGGTGTGAGTGGGAGACAGAGGGCATTCTAGATGGAGACAGTGGTATGAGTAGAGATGTGAAGGGGGACATGATGACCACGTTGGAGAAGAACAGGAATTGGGGTTTAGCTAGAGCATTGACAGCTATGACACACACAGTAGGTGATGGAGAGAGAGGGCAAAGTCTACAACTAAGGAGTTTGACTATTGCTGTACAGAAACATGAGCTTGTGAAGACTTTTACACATGATTATATTTGACTCTGGAAAAGTCTCTCTAGCAGCAGTGTGAAGAATAAATTGGAGGACCATAAGGAAGGCAGAAAGGCCATTTCAGAAATTAACTCCTCATGTTCAAGCAAACAATCGAAAGAACATAAAGTAAGGCAGTAGCAATGGGGCCAGAGAAGAGGGATAGATGCATGTGACAGATGTTTACAAGGAAAAATCAGTAACGATTTCTTCACCAGTTGGATGAATTATGTCTAGGGAAAGGGAATAATTATTCATGACTTCTACTGAAGAGGGTTACTCACCAAGCTAGAGAAAACAGGAGAAAGAATAGGTTTGAGCAAACACAATAATTTCAATTTGGGATACCTTGGATGTTCCCAAGTACTTCTGTGTGTCAAGCACTACAGAAAACTGTTTTATATACAGTATTTTATTTAATTTATATGCATTATGCCACTAGTCCTGCAAGGTTTCATTGAATCTCTTTTACAGAAGAGGAAACTAAGTCTGAGGAAAGATACAAAATTTAACCATTCCATATTGGTAGTTAGCAGTAGTTTTAAAATATCTCTATATATTTAAAGTAACTATCATGATTGTATCTTATTACAGAAGGTTATTATAGGAGAAATACACTATGTGTAAACTCAAAACAGAAAAACTAACCCATTTTCTGTATTCCTGTCAGTTGGAGTTACTTTAATTTGTATCACTGTCAGTGAATACACACACAAATAAATAGATTGGAATGCGATGCAGATTGAAAATCTGTCTTATTGAAAAGATGAATTTAAATCCAACTGATGTATATTAAACATCTGCTACGGTGAGACACTTTATAGAACATACTTGTATAAATTACTTGTCTTAGCCCTTAAAACAACTGTCTAAAGTATGTCATTTCTTGTTTCGTAAAGAAGTAACCTACACTAGGATAACTTCTTGATTTTTAACCCAGTTCTTTCTACTTATTTTGTTTCTAAATATTATACCTTTGCACAGAGGTACACATTCAATAATCACTTGTTTGAGTGAGTATGACTTTTCTTATAGGTGATAATAAATACAAGAAACAGCAGTTGGGGCTTTTCATTTTATAACAATGATCTTGAACCATGATGTATCCAAATTCTGACACTTTGGGTAATTCCTGCATTATAAAACACACGTGAGATTTAAAGAAATACACCAATAAATCCTGAAAATTTTTGATTGCATTATAATTATTGTATCAAACCTTCGAATTCTGAAAAGCAAGTAATGTACCCAACACGCAGTAGTCATTTAATAACGTTTTAAATTTACTAATTAATTGTCTTTGGGCCTGATTTAAATAAGCTATAGATCTTCTTTAATATCTACAGAGCTGGCATAAATTTTAATAAATACATTTTTATAATGTTTTACTTTTGTAAATCAAGTTGTTTTAAAAAACAGTTTGCTTGCTTGCTTGTTTTGAGATGGAGTCTCGCCCTGTTGCCTAGGTAGGAGTGCAATAGCGCCATCTTGGCTCACTGCAACCCCCGCCATCCAGGTTCAAACGATCCTCGGGCCTCAGCTTCCTGAGTAGCGGAGATTACAGGCCCCTACCACCACGCCCAGCTAATTTTTGTATTTTTAGGAGAGACAGCGTTTCACCATGTTGGCCAGGCTTGTCTCAAACTCCTGACCTCGTGATCCGCCCACCTCGGCCTCCCAAAGTGCTGATTACAGGTGCCCGCCTCGGCCTCCCAAAGTGCTGATTACAGGTGTGAGCTACTGCACCCCGCCACAAAATAACCTTTATCTTAAATAATAGTGACATTTATTTCATTTATCTTTAATACGCATAAGGAACAAGCAAAGGAGAAAATGCATACTTTTATGTATACTTTTATACTATGTTGTAAATATATATTATGTAAAGATATCTCTTATTGTCACATGAGGTTGTGATGTCATCTGTGTATTTATTTAGCATGACATCTCTAAATGTTATTCTTTACCCTATTGTTATATTGTAAATTTGTGCATACCACAGAATTTAGAAATTGATAGCTGGCTTAGCCCTTAAAATATTGGCCAAGTGTGGTGGCTCACGCCTGTAATCCCAGCACTTTGGGAAGTTGAGGTGGGTGGATTGCCTGAGGTCAGGAGTTCAACATCAGTCTGGCCAACATAGTGAAATTCCATCTCTACTAAAAATACAAAATAAATTAGCCTGGCATGGTGGCATTTGCCTGTAATCCCAGCTACTGGGGAGGCTGAGGCAGGGAAATTGCTTGAATCAGGGAGGTGAAGGTTGCAGTGGGCCGAGATCATGCCACTGCACTCCAGCCTGGACAACAAAGCGAGACTCCATCTCTATATATATATATATATATCTCCCAAGACTGAAAATAAAATTAATATCATACAAAGGTGATATCATACAAAGGACCAACTTGGGCCATAAAGCTATTTTGCCACTTATGAGTGCAATCGATTTCTTGTCATTTCCTTTGCCAAGTTAAGCTTACTATTAGGCTAAGTACAAATGATTTTTATTCCATTTTGTAGTATCCTATATACCTTCCCAAACTGGCCAGAAGACCAAATTCAACTGTTCTACCACATCTGAGCTTATAACAATATGTTTCAGATGATTGTCTCCAAATACTGTGGGGCCTCCAGTTTGGTTTTTAGCCCAGCAATTTTATAGCAATATTGTAAAGCAATGACTTCAATTTTATATAATCATGCTTGGCACAGATAGTGGCTCTTATCCAGACCTCTTTTAGGAATTATGTAAATATCATATGTCTCTTTTTCAAAATTTACCACCACAGTGTTAGATTACTGACCTCATCCTTAATAGACCACACAACGTACGGACCTTAGCATTTGTCTTTCTTGTGCTTAGCTCATGTGATGAACACCTGACAACCATCCTTAAAACTTACCACCCACTGTCTCCTGCTCTGCCTCTGCCTTTTAAATCATGCTTGTTAATTTCTTTGGAGACTTGGCTGAGAAGCAGGATGTGGTGTACTATGTGGAGCCGTCATCACAGAGGTACAATACCAGGTCAGTGTAGGATTTTAATGATGTAGTTATTCCTAATAGTTTGGAGGTATGACCAGAATTAAGTAGAACATAAGCAAAAGACTTTTGGAATGCAAATAACATTTTGTCCTTCCATGTGTCTCTATTTTACAGTATAATGAATAAGCATATGGTATCCAGATTGAAGTGGATCTGGGTTAGAATCCTATCCTAACCCAGAGCTGTGAGCTGTGTGACTTGGGGAGGATCTTTATCCTGAGCCTCAGTTTCCTTATCTGGAAAATGATTATAATTGTGTCTACAACACAAACTCGTTATAAGGATTACATCAAAAAAATTACATAAAGCACTTAGCATACGCCTGCCTCAAAAGGCAATCAGACGGGTTCAGTGGCTCATGCCTGTAATCCAGCACTTTGGGAGGCTGAGGTGGGAGGATCACCTGAGGTCAGGAGTTCGAGATCAACCTGGCCAACGTAGCAAAATCCTGTCTCTACTAAAAATACAAAAACTAGCCGTACATGGTGCCCCATGTAATCCCAGCTGCTTGGGAGGCTGAGGCAAGAAAATCACTTGAATCCAGAAGGCGAAGGTTGCAGTGAGTGGAGATCATGCCACTGAACTCTAGGCTGGGCAACAGAGTGAGACTCCATCTCAAAAAAAGAATAAGTAATTGCTCTATGAAGTATAGTTGTTATTATTATTAATACTATTATTGCTATTATTGTCTGGTTTTTTTTTTTTTTTTGAAGTCTATATGATGAATATAACCAAATCAATAAGATTGGGCACAAAACAAAAGCAAAGTATGTTACTGCTAAACCTTAACTTTGGGCAACTTTAGCTTTTCTTTTAGAAAATCCATCGTTTCTTGATTTTGTGTTTTAGATGTTTGCCCAAAACATTTTGGAGAAAACATAAAAATGAAGTACTCATTTACATACACAGTCCTGATAAATCGTACCTTCCATGTCCCCTTTTCTTTTTCCAGTGTGACTTCTCCCCCTCTCTACACCCTGGAATGTAACTCTGCTGTACTGGCCAAGTGCTACAGCTGAAACAGAACAGTATCTGGCTAAGCAGATGTGTGTCAACACCTAAACTCTGGAAAAAAAGATGTAACTCCAGCTCTGCCACTTAGCAACTGCAAGATCAACCACTCTGTGCCTCAGTGTCCTTTAAAATCGAGTTAATAACACTACTCAATTCAGAGAGCTGTGTGAGATGGTATATTAAAGAGTCCATAAGAGTGCAAGGCACATGGTCATGCAACATAAATCTTAGTTTTCTATTACAGTATTTATGGTATGTACTATTCATACACAGCATTGCATTCACACACACATACAAACGTAAAACTGACATTTTCTTTTCTGTATCATGGTAACTACGTTATTTTCCTATGGTGTGTCCTTAGGTAATCTGCATTGCATATAAATTTACAAAATGTAACGCCTATTTGATTCTTCTTTTCTCAGTATCTTAGTCACTCCCACTATACATTGTTACGAATTTGGAAACCTTGAGTTCATGTTTTAGGTCACAAAAATACACTTAAGGCTCTGCTGTTGTTGTTTTACTGTTTCAGGCTAACTAAAGACTGCTAAATTGTAAAGCCTTGCTTTATCCCTAGGAAACAGTCAAGATCTGAATTTTATACTAGTATCTATATCGACTGTGAACTGATCCTCTTTGATAGGAGTCTGATAAAATTGTCATGTTGTCCTAATTGATGTATTTTCCGTATCTTCATTTATGGTTACAGTTCATCACTATGTGAGCAACACACACACACACAACTTTTCTCTCTAACCTAAATATGGGATGGGAAGACAGCAAGGAAGTTAGAGGATTTTCAGACCTTTCTACAGTGAATTGACAGTTTCTTTCTTTGGGTCCAATGTTTCAGACATTTTGGTATCAGCAATTCCAGTGATAGTATCTAGGAAGTTAGTTCCATACCACAGATTTTGCTAGGAAAATAAAAAGGTTATTTTTCCTTGGAAAGTAAAAACTACATATCCTAAGAAGTTTATAGTTCTTTTAGTGTAGGACCTATTTTCCTTGACTTGAGATTGTCAATTCCTTTGCAAAAAAAAAAAAAAGAAAAGAAAAGAAAGAAAAAAAGAAAGTATTTACCATAAAAGGAGATCTTTGTGGCATGAAGTTTAAAGAAATAGGGTGTGACGTCTGATATTCATGACCATTATTTCTAAATACCATGTGTATGGCATTTATGATACTTTGTATTGTGATAAGGAAAGTATCTATTGCTTCCTGGATATTACTAGAATTTATAACACTTAAGGTTTGTAATTGAATCATGTGCATAAGATAAGTAAGTCTCTAAGAAGTTAAAGCCAGTCTATTGTCTGGGCTCAGAGACTGAGGAGTTAATAGCTTTATTAAAGATTATGAGACCCTCTGCCTCTGTGCATTTGGCTAAAAATATATATTTATACATATGGGTTGAATATATGTTATTTCTTAGGTAAGAAAAATAAAACATAAAATCTTTGACATATGAAATTAATTTATATGAACATATTTTTATGATATTCTATATTATACTATGTCATCTTATTTCTCTCGAGTGAGTAAAAATGGTCTTTTATAAAAAAGAATCTAAACAAGGGTAATGGAATTTAGCAAAAGTGTTTCAAGAATAAGGTTTGGGAGATTTGAGATCATTTGACAAATTTTCTGAGAATCTGAATTAAGCACACTTGTTCTGTTGAAATTTTTTCTTCAACATGTTATTTTCCTTTAGTAAGTATAGTATTAGAAATATATTAATTGAGGTTTTAGTCATTTCTTCAATAATCACATATATTTGCATGATTAATCACTAATTACTATAGTAAAATGATAATGCGGGTATATGTATGATTCTCAGTTTTCAACTTAATTGCTTCAGAGTTGGTGAACAAAAGTTTGGTTATTATAAATCACATTCTTATATCTTCAAGACACCAAATTATACATCTAGCTTATGCTCATGGATATTGTTTTCAAACTATAAAAGTGCAAAATTAAATTGTGACACACACACACACACACACACACACAGAGAAAAAAATATTTATTAGGTATAGAAAGCCAAACCTAATATATTAGCCACCTAAGAACAAGAAAGGAAATCTAATACCAGAAATGAAGATGATTACACATTTTTTAAATCATAAATATGAACAAGGCAGATATGTGTTTATTATAGTATAAATCATCAAAATCGGCACGAAAAATGTCAAATTACTGTAGCAGAAATTGTTAAAGTTTTTTGAGGATCAATTCCAGAAAGTTGTTCAGCTTAAACTGTCTTCATGGAAGATTTTTCAGACCTTCCAGGGATTTATAATTGCCAAAGGATCTAAATTATTGCAGAGCACCACAAAGGAAGAAACTTTTTCTAATTCATTTTAAAAGGTTGACATATTTCTGATCTGAAAATCTGACACATAGGATAAAAAGAAAAAGCTGTCAATCCATCTCACTATTAGTAGCATTGCTAAAATTATAAATAGATCTTAGAAAATTAAATACAGTACTCTCTCAAAAGAATATTATATCCTGATTAAGTAACTGCCAACAATTGCTTTTGCCTCCACACAGTTCACAAGCTAAACATACTCCCATTATTAATGCCTCTCATCAAAATTGTGTGATTCCTCTCAGCAGTGATTGTTAAAGAAGAGGAGTAAATAGGGGAGTATATGGGTAGATTGCAAAAAGAAATGTACCTGTTGTGTCAATCCCCCAAGAGAGACACTGCCTCATGGTCCCCAGGAAATTAAGATTTAAAAGTGGTTCTATTTTCTTCTATGTTCTTTCTGTATTTTTTAATGCTTTTTAAAATGTATATATTTATAATCTGAAAAATTATATGCCAGAATACTCAGAAGAAAAACAAACAATCAAGCAAACAAGAACAACAAACCCAAACAAAAACATCATAAACATTCCAGCATGGGGATGTGACTGGTAGTCTCACTAAAGACCAGCCAACCAAGCTTAGACTGAAAATTTATATTCTCATAAATATTTCTGTCCAGACATGGCCATTCTTCATTGGTTCAAGAACCTTCAAGCTGCATTCAAATTAAGACCATCTGTCCACCAAATTTAAACTGCTGACCAGTGTCCTAAAACATCCAACAGTAAGATTTGATGCCTTACTCTAAAACTAGCTCAGACTAAGTTAATCAAGTCAGCACCAACCACAACCAGCTTACCAGTGTTCCTCTCAACTTGGTGCAGTGTTATCCAAGGTTAAAGGTTAAAGCCATTTGATCATCCTAAACACAAAATCTGTGTGGTCAATACTCTTAAAGTCTTCTTTATTAAGAAAAGAAATATCATCAGAGCCAACGATTAACCATTCAAGCCAATGAAAATGGGAACTTGTCTAAAACTGTGAAAGTACATTTTAATCAAATTGCTATATCAAGAGTTACTTGCAATAAAACTCATTTGAGTAGAGACACAATTTTCCTGAGTATAAAGACATGTAAATTATAAATTATATATACACTTGTACATACTAAACATGAATAAATGAATATATACATGTGAATATATATGTATGCCCATATGTTTGTATGTATGTGTGTGTACATATATAAAATTTAAAATACAATAGTTGCTTGTCAACTAGAGTCACCCTTACCCCAAAATATCTCATTTCATTGATTGTGGAAAGTCTAAATATCCTCCTATTGATTTCTGCAAGTTCTTTATTAAGAAAAGAAATATCATCAGAGCAAAGGATTAACCAGTCCTTCTAGTTCTAACTTTCTGCCTCTTCTAAATTACTTTAATTCAGATGTCATCCTACAATCTCCAATTTTTGTGATGTCTGTCCTGCGCTAACACAGAAGTATAACTTAGACTTTTCCATTAATTTTCATCAAAATAAAATAAAAAGCAAAACCAAAAACAAAACAAAAATAAAAAGCCACCTTCATGTAAGAAAACTGTAAATGTGCCTGACTCTAAAATAGTTCCTTAGCCCTTTACATTTACAAAACTGAGAGATCTAACTTTCTATCCTACTATAATGTCATAGTTCTTTGTTCTGTCCTTCCCCGTTCCCTTCTTCCCTCCCTGCGTCTCTCTCTCACTTCTTCATTTTATGTCTCTCACTCCCTCTCTCCTTTTATACCTTGATCTTCTCTACTATTTTCTTGACTTTTCCCCTTCACCAGCAGATTGACTATTACAGTAATTTCTGCGAGTTTAGTTCATGTTCTCAGGATCCTGTTTTCTACCTCAAGTAGCTAAATTAAACAATTTTCTCAGACAGTATCCTTCCTAAGAGAAATTCTGCAGTCAGCTGTTAAAAGATAATACATTTTTTTTATCCCTACTACATTATATTTAGCCAAGTCTGTGCAAATGTAATTTTTCAAATTGTTCTTTCACCTTGATTAAAAAATCAAGCTTTCAACATCATGTAATAATAAATTATTCTGCATAAGACCTCTAAATTGACTCAAATCTAAAACCTGCTTTAGACTTATGAAAAATTATCAAAAAATTTTCAGTCTTATTGGAACTTATAATCATGCTCATGAATTTTGAGCTTTATTTTTTAAACAGTTAGCTGTTGCGTTCAGCAAATTATTTAAACTGTAACTTTGAAGACGTGGCGGGGGGGTTGTTGAAAAACTAAGAGCTCATGTTTGCTGTGTTCTATAAAGAATAAAGCAAAGAAAATTTGGCTTTGTTCTTCTTCAAAAAATCCCCCACACAATTAATATGTGTTTATGTAGATGGTTGAAGAATGTCCATTTACAGTTTAAGGGAGAAAATTAAAATAAATTCTGGCTCAAAATCACTTCTTAGGAAACAGGCTGCTACTGCCACCTGGGGGAGATTCTTTCCGCTTCATTCAAGAAACCCAATGTGCTTATCAGATGAAGGAAGCCAGTTCATGCTTTCCTTGTCATAGCCACACAGAAAGAAGACTTTTTAACTCTCTGCCCACGAAGTCATAAGACATTCCAGATGTCTCCAAGTTTCTTTCACCCAGAAATACGTATTTCATCGACTTTTTGAGAAATACAAGAGAAGACGAATCATACTATAGCCATACTACTTAAAGCACCAAGAAAATATTTTGAATTAGTATGGGTAATACACTAAGAAGTAGAAAAAATAAAATTTGAGTTTTCAATAAGAAAATAAAACCCGTGGCTCCAGTGGCGCAATCGGTTAGCGCACGGTACTTATAAGAAAATAAAACCCAAGTTGTTAAGAAAAAAATGTATTTGACTTCAAGTTATAGTTAATTGTACTCCTCTCCTTAAATATACTCTCATTAATTGATATGAAAGCTGCATGTGCCAATATAATCATCCCAGTGGTTTCATAAATTAGGATAAAATAATGCATTTTATTATATGAATATAGCAAAAAGAATTATCTTAAAAAATTTGAACAGTATTATGAACTACATACTGATGTGAAGTCATGATCTAGTTGTAGATCATGAAAAAATTGTAATCATTGCTATAGAATGTCTAATTTCTGTTTAATACCCACCTTGCATTTCTTTATGCTATAAATAAGTTGTTACCTATAAGAAATGCACTAAATAAAAAAATACTAAAAATAGAATGTTTCAGTACCTGTTAAAATTACAAGTCTGTCAGATGTCATAAAATAGTCAGTGCTGATTAGGGGAAGACAACTAATCATTTATTAAGAGGCTATCTGGTAATAGATTAACTAAATAAAATACACACGGTGTCAGTCCCAGAGTGGTACAATAACGCTATCAGAAGGTGAAAGTTCATATGAAAGAACAGCTGTGCCAGGGCATGAGACGTCTTTGTGGAGAAAGCATTTTCAAGACTGGAAAAGGTAAGTGAAATATAGCAAATGGATTGGGATTGCATAATTAATTTTCTAAAAACATTACACCGCTGATTTAGGAGTAAAAAGAAATTCACTGCATCTCACTGCAGTTGACACCACTGAATGAGCTGGGAGAGCTAGTGTGAACTGGGGGAACCTACAAAATGAGTGTCTTTTTATGGAGGTATGAAGCTCCTACAAGGTGTTCATATTAGGGTGCGGGTATAATGGAGTGAGGGACGTTAAAGGACAAGAAGGACCTGCAGTACTTAAAACTGTGTAGTAAAGTTACAAGATATAAGCAAAAATAATAAATGTGCAATATTAAAATGTCTTTATTTCTGAATCAGCAGCGTGGTCAGTTTTAGCAATTGGCAAGTAACTCTGCTTATAAATCTAGTGAAAATGATCAATAACCTTAAAATGCTATAGGGGGCTTATGCTGTGTACAAAGGATCAGCCACTGTACAGGTATTATACATGGAATAGAGTCTCCCGAGATTCTCCTTCCTTCTAACTGAGCTGCCCAATGTGTTAGGCTTGACTTTCTTCGTTAAAGAGCCAACACTAACACTAATGAACCATAGAGATGATTTATTGATTATTTTATAACAGAATTACAAGGAGTTTTTATTTTCACCAATGTTCCCTGGTTGTAAAAAAAAATTTGGTAAACAGAAGTCGTCTTTAACATTATTTATATTTCATAGGAAAGAAGCATTCAGGAAATCGGGAAGGATGATTTTTTGCAGATACCACTTGTGTATTCAGGCAGTAGGTCAGGAAGTGGGAAGATGGGGGATGTTAAAAATGCAAGAAGGGTTGTTTCTTCCACTATTCTATTCTTACTTTTCCAATAGTGAATAACCTTTAAATACTACTGCTAGCTTTGCCCCTGAGCTCAGGAACTTCAACACCTTTTCCTAAACCAACTCATCTATCACATTGATGAGTTAACATATTTCTCCTAAACATGGTTTATATGATCTTCATGTAATTTGGGATTTTTTCCCTTATTTTCTGCAATTACTGTTTCCTAAATATTTCCTTATCTGTATTTGACTTCTCTCCCTTCTCATTGTAAACTACTGATATTATTTCCACATTCCCTTCTGTCACTGGGGCATCTCCGCTTTAGTGGAGCAGTCCTCCTCCATGCTTTAGTCACTACAAATGAAGGGAAAACAAATCCTACTTGGAGTGCAACCAGGCCAGGTAAGAAACCTTACACTGGGGGAATGTAGAAGCCTCATTATGCATGCTATGCCTTTGTTTTCCAACAGCCATGACAGACCCCAACAAGGTAATCATCAACGTGGCCCTCTTTGGCATGACTCAGAGTGGGAAAAGTTCTGCTGGAAACATTCTGCTGGGAAGCACAGACTTTCACAGCAGCTTTGCTCCCTGTTCTGTGACCACATGTTGTAGCCTGGGCCGCAGTTGTCACCTCCATAGCTTCATGCGTCGAGGGGGTCGAGAGGTAACCCTGCAAGTCCAAGTGTTGGACACTCCAGGTTATCCACACAGCACGCTGAGCAAGAAGCATGTGAAACAGGAAGTCAAAGAGGCTCTGGCACATCACTTCGGACAAGAGGGTCTCCACCTTGCACTCCTGGTTCAGAGAGCAGATGTACCTTTCTGTGGGCAGGAAGTAACTGACCCAGTCCAGATGATCCAGGTAATACTAAGATGCAATTGCACTAATGCCATTATTACCTCTTGGAGGGCATTATCCTAATAGTGAAGAACCATGAACTGGTAAAAATAATAATTTAAACAACTAAGTGTTGGTCACCTAGGAATAGTAAAATTATTTGATTTTCCCAAGTCATTTTTATGACTTCCTTCAGAGGAACCCAATCAGTCAGTTTACAACTGGTTCGTAGAAAAAAAAATGAGATATTAAATTTCAGAGGTTAACCAAGCCTCAAACCCTTGGAACAAAAAACCCAAATAAGTTTGCAAAATGTTGTCCCTGGACTGTCTGCATCAGAATCAACTGGGCTGTTTGTTAAAGAAGATTGATCCAAAACGTGCTGAAACAGACTCCCAGGAGTGGAGCCTGCATATCTGCATTTTCATAACTTTCCATGCATTTCTCAAAAACAGTCAGGTCTTAGAACCACTGAACTTAAACGCTGACTTGCATCCATTCAGCATCAAAGGGACAATCTCTTATAGTTGACCAAGAAATGGGTGCTCATTCACTGACTTGGTCATTGAACACTCTACTGAGCATCTGAACAGTGCTTAATGACTGGTAAATGAGACACGAGCCCTTCCTTCAGAAAGTTTACAGTCTAGAAGAGGAAAATTAGATAAACAAATCAGAAAAAGATAACGCATTAAGTGCCAAAGCAGTATAGTGAATGAGAGGGGGCTTCATAAGACTTAAGTCATAGTGAGCATTCAAGGGAGAGTTATGCATTCTTTACAGGAAAACAATTTGGAACTTCAGATTCTTTGCTTGCCTTATCAGCTGTAGCATAAGTGACGGCTCCATTCTAGCTATAAGAAGACCACAGGGACCTCAGGTTGAGCATAAATAACACATGCCACCTTTCCCTGGTGGTCTATTCCTGTTTGTTTGTTTGTTCATTCGTTATAGGTCACTAAGTTGGAGACTTATTCAGCCAGTCTCCAGGAGAGGAGCTGGATAAGAGGCCTGTGCATGACCACAGCTAGGAGATGGAGGGAGTTGGGAGTTTGTGTGTGTATGTGTGTGTGTGTACGTGTGTGTGTGTATGATGTGTGGACTATTACTAACAATTCCTGGAAACTGTTCACTGAGCTGCTCTATTCAATCTGTGGATTTCTTCGTCTGAGTCAATCTAAATATAGCTGCTGGACTTCACTAGTATTACTCAGGAACCTCAATGAGTCACTGAGCTCAGAGACGCCAGGTCTACTAGAAGCTCCACAGTTAAACTTTATACAGAATGGTGATCAGATCTTTTCTGTTCAAGTAGAACTTGTAAAAATGCTGCTCTTCTTTTGGTTCAGTCTCAGCTTATACTGACATAGTCCCTGTGACAGCCCAGAAAGATAGTTACTTTGTTTTAATGAAGATTTTTTTCCCTTCAACTAGAAAAGATACTTCTACCTGACAGATAAACACATTGTTTTTTGGTAACTGTGTATGTCTCTAAAAATGAAAAAAAAAATGCCATATGTATAATCACAAGAAACTAGTGGAAAAATCAGGGTGACAAGAGCATTAAAAAAAAGTCCTCATCATGCAACTCCTGAAAAACCAGGGCCCTGCTATAAAAAAGTAAAGAAGAATAGAAGATGATTGCAATTAAGAAACAATATGGGATCTAAGAAAGCCCAAAACCTCCTCCAAATTGTGAAAGCCTGTATTTCAAACAATGTTTCTGGTAGAAATCAAGTGGTGGGAAGCCTGCATCCATTACATCAGTATAATCTTTAGACAGTTCTTAAACATTCATTTAAACCTATTATTAAGTAAACATTTAGCTGAGGCTATAAATGGATATAATTCAGTAAATTCAGTAAACATATAAACAATTCTTTTTCAAAAGCTACCCTGACTCTCTCCATATGTCTCAATATTTTTCCCTACCATAAACCTATGCTGAGCCCAAAAGGTTCTTATAAATGATATACATTTTGAAAATAAGTTTTACTAGTTTTAGGATATAGGAGAATAATATCTGTGAGGCTTTTTATACATGTGAACTCAATTCCTACATGTCTTTGGTCTTTTAAAACAATGTTTGGCATATAGTCTTCTCTTACAGCTGCCTTCCAAATCAGTGTGCAATTCAGGAATTGAAGGCAACGAGGAGATGAGCTACGGCAAAGCTCAGATCCCAAATATTTCTTTCTGGAATAAATAACTTGTCTCTCAAGAAAATCAGCAGCCAAGGTTTAATAATCTTGAGTGGCCTATGATCCCTGGGAGCACTGCAGACCTATTCCTGGGTTCTGCTACAGTCTTTAATTGATGGTCACTTAAGCACAGGCTGGCTGTTTATGATCTTCCTGAAGGTGCCTCAGATGCTGGTGGCAGCCATCTGTATGTGCTCACAGACTGGAAGCAGTTGCAGAATGTCTGAATATTCAACAGGACCAGCAGCTGTTAGGAAGGAGCAAGAAGCTGTTAGGTCCTCAGGTTTCAGGCACATTGTGGATTTCTTTTTCTTCCTGGCTGATGCAAAATGGAGAATGGAGTGCCTGCCTTCTTTCTTTTACCCCTTTGCAGGGGCACTAACTGGTTCTGTGGAAAGAGTCTACCAAGCTAGAGTCAGAGAAGTAGCTTCTTCTTTCCCGTGCCTCCCTGCTGTCTCTTTAAATATCTTCCCCAATTTGTACTTTAATATTTTGCAGAGGAGTTATATGCTGCCGGCTGTGACGATGGTAACATTTTCCCCAAATGATCCCTTTTTCTTTATTTTTGTTAGGCCTGTATTAATTTACAGTAAATGATGGAGATATCAGTGAGTCATATCCCCAAAATTGAGAAATAGAAGGAAGAATTTATTTGAATGTTATCTGGAATCTCATTTAAATGTTTACAAACCCACAAATAATGAATCAGAGACGATATAATATAGTCACCTCAAGGAAAGAGCTAGCATACAGCCAAGCTGCACTAGGAATTGAGCCTAGGTATTGCCTACAGTCCATTTCCCCCCCACTATTATGGTATTATGTATTATTACTGTGTACAAGCAAGTTTCAAGCATGTACTTTTATTTCATAATCAACAACTGAACTGTTGATGTTGCAGACGAATGTGTTTACAAAAAGCTCAGAAAAGCCAATTCAGAGCCTGAAAATACTAAATTAAGATTATGGGTTTAGTTGTTAGAATTTAGTTTTAAAACAGGCCTAATTACTTTATAGCTGTATGACTATAAATGTTACTAAAACTTTCTTGGTTTCAGTTCCTTACTTGTAATATGGAGATAATTTTATGTATGTTAAAGAGTTCTGAGCATTATATTTAATAAATACATCATGCTCAGCATTGCACCTGCTTACAGAAGGTCACAGAAAATGGTAAAGTATTACTAGTATTGTTATTGTTATGATCACTACCAAGATTGTGAATGAGCACTCATTCAAATGAACTACTATATACGGGCAAGATAGCATAGAGATTAAGAGATGGGTTCTAAAGTATTCAAGTCTTAGCTACTTATTTGCTTTGTGATCTTGGGCAAGTAACTTCTCTAAACTTCATTGGTAAGCTGAGAAAGACAGTAATGTGTACTTCATTGGGTTACTTGTGGGATTAATACCCTATTAACAGTAAATGATATAGCTTAGGCACAGACACGTGGCAAGTGCACAGCAAATAGCTCTGGTCATTATTATTTTATTGTTAGTATTTGTCTTATCCTAAAATTAGGAAATGGTGTTTTTTCGGTTTATCCTGGTAGACTTCAGAAGAAAATAGAGTAAAATCAAGTTTACATGGTCCTGATTTATAACCATAAGAAGTAACATTTTTATTAATTTAGAAAAAAATCTGGAAAAATCCTCACTGGCTTAGTATGGTTAAACTGAAAAGCCCCAATTTAGTGGGAAAGACAGGGGACCTTGGTTCCAGGTCCAAACTTGCCAGTCATCAGTCCTATGACTTTGGCCAAGTCATTTGACACCACAAGTCCTCAATACCCTCATCTGTAAAAAGAGGCAGTTTATACAGATGATCTCTGAGGTTGAATATTCTCTGGATCTGACCTAATGAGAAATTATCATTCAGCTTTGGCTGTCTGAAAAGGAACATGTAATGTTTTAAGTGGGGTGAGAGTAAGGGAATAGTATAAAGTATTAAAAAAAGTGGTCCTTATTGTCCTCCTGTTCCATGATAATTTTTTTCTCAGTTGATGTCATAGTTGGCTTTTCTTTTTTTTTTTTTTTTTAGTTTCCCCCTAAAAAGTCCAGATGCTATGATTTCATCAACCACAAACAAATGGGGCAGGGCTGGTGAGGTCCTGGGAAAATGAACGTAGTTCCTGGATAACAAAGTTTATATCCTAACCAGTTGTCCCAAAAGGACTAAATGGACTCATACCCATTAGCGCTCAGAAAGCAAACAATTCATGATTGATTGTAAAATTTTCATCTAGCTTGGTACTATATTTAAATTATTAACACCAGATAACTTACATTAACTTATCTTGCTTTTGGATTTTTACGTGAGGTATCAATCAACTGTAATTATTCTTTCTCTGGGTCCATAGAGAACATGTTTGGCCACTAACATGAAGACTATTCAGCAAGCAACACTACTTTCAAATACTCAACTATTTTCTGGACAAAATTGACTTAAAGATTTTAAGCTAAATCAACCACTCTCTTCTGGTTTTGGCAGTAATTCAAAAGTGTAATTTCTCTCACAGTTTAAGATATGAGCATCCTTTCGTAAATAATTATAAATATGTAAAAACTTCCCAGTGGCTGAACACATGGACTTTAAAGTGGCATGGAGCTTACAAATCTATTTTCCTTAGGTGCTTTTACTCATTTTCTCTGAATAAGAGTGTGGTTTAAATTACGGGAAATGTCTGGTGGAGACCAAAAGGGAACATGTTAATGTTACAATACAGAAAAACAGGAACAAAAGAAATACTACGAAAGTTAAACCTTTTACTTCATTAAGTACTAACCTAGAAAGAAAATAATTCTGTGTTGTGATATATAACTCAAGAAAGGACTGTTTATGCAAAATAGTTTATTTAACGTGCACTTTTATTGTAGCAATGCTATATTTCAAAAATATTTAAGGAGGCAAATACCTTATCCATTAAGTCACTGGGGCTCAAAAATATTTAATAACAAGTCCACACATCAGCCAATATATATCTAAGGGTAAGTTTAGGATGGCTCTCAAGGAGTTAAGAGCAGTAGCTATTTAATAATTTGCATGAAAACATTTTGATATTTGACAATCAGTGTGACCATATTCATAATGTACTTGGTGAATATCAGGTCTGGCTCTAAATTTGATAAACTTTCAGAGATAAGAGTGATTGAAGATCAATAGCTGTACTTGTTTAGAAATAAAATCTTAATGCTGTACAATCTCAATCATGCTTGATTACATTAATTACTTTGTTAATTCCTATGTATTTTTTAAGAATCTGGTCACTGCATCATCACATGCAAGGCACTTTGTCTGATCTTTCCTTTTTACGCCTACTTCCCACCTCCACCGCAAAATGGGCAAAATGCTCACCTCTATAGTACTAACATAATTTCTATCAGATTTGCAATTGAAACAAATTCAAAGTATTTCTTCCCTGTCTGTCTCCCTTTCTAAGTTAATTCAGCACACAAAAATCTCCACTAAATGTAAACAGAATATGTCTGTCTTGTTTCACACCCGTCCCTACCACGTAGAACATGCCTACAACAAAGTAGACCCTCAATAAATATTTGCAAAAGGAATAAATCATCTAAAGTGCTTTATAAAATTCAAATTCCAGGATCTAGCCCTAATGGTTCTAATGCATTTTTAGAAAGCCTCACAGGTGATTCTGATGCAAATGATTCAGGGATCACTGTATTCCCAGAGCCCAGATCTAATATACTTAGTACTGTATTAATTTTTGTAGTCACTTGCATTAGTTTGCTAGGGTTGCTGTAACAAAGTACCACAATATCGGTATTTACTGTCTTTCAGTTCTGGAGGCTAGAAGGCTGAAATCAAGGTGTTGTCAGGGTTGGCTCCTTCTGAGGACTGTGAGAGATCTGTTCCAGGCTTCCTTCTTTGGCTTGTACATGGCTATCTTCATGTACGAATGGCACTCTCCTGGGACTTGTGTCTTTGCCCAAGTTTCCCTTTTTTATAAGGACACCAATCATACTAGACAGGGACTCACCCTAATGACCTTAGCTTAATAAATTATGTTTGCAATGACTCTATTTCCAAATAAGATCACATTCGGAAGAACTAGGGATCAGAATTTCAACACATGAGTTTGGGGGAGGATGCAATTCAACCCATAACATCACTGTTCATTTACTTTGCAACTCTGTGACTCCTCTTCCAGCGGAGATCTGTTACAGTATACTGAATATACAACAAACTCTAAAGAGGTCTGCTAATTTTGCTATGTTACCATTAGGCAAAATGGGATGTTAACATTATATGAATACTAATTTTTTAAACAATTATTTTTTAATGTTTAGAATCTTTCTATTACAATAATTATTCCCTAACATACTGATCGTGAAACTTTAAGCAGGGTATTTTTAGGAGGAATAGAAATATGCAGTTATTCTATGGTGAGTATACGTAGACAAATTTTGAACAGATATGATGAAAAATTTTGTGCCTATTCCTTGAAAGAGTCCCTCTGAAGAGAAAATAGAAAGTCTAGACTACAGGCAAATTCGTGGTGATAAACTGCAAAAGAAAAAAAAAAAGAAGAAGAAGTAGTTTTACAAAGATTAATTATACTTCAAAACCAAACCCTGAAAAGAAATAAATAGAACCCTAAGCCTTCTATTTGAGATGATAATGAGGGTCTAAATTCCAAATTAATTTAACAGATGTTTACTGAGAATTTACAATGTGCTGAAAGCTTTGATTGATATGGAAAGACATGAATCTTGCCTTCAAAGAGTTCACTATGAAGTTGTAAAAACTGATGTATAAATAAATGACTCTGATAAAAGCCAGACTGTATCAGTTGTAATTGGTAACCATGATTGTGATGTTTCTAATTTTAAATGTTTTGTCCCATAGTTCTCATGAGTATTTTCATGTTAGATTTACATATCCAGATTCCTTCCTTCCTTACTCCCGATTGCCTGCCTTCTTGCCTGCCTTCCTTCCTTCCTTTCTCCTTTCTTCCTTTTCTGTTTTCTTACTTATTTCATTCTTTTTGCCTTTCTTTTCAATTTTTCAATATTATAAATTCTAATCCTGTATTTTTTATGTACATTGAAAATGATTTCCCAGACTGTCTTTCAATATTTTCAATAATTTTTGAAAACTAGGGTTCATGTTAATACATATAACTCAAAGTCTGTAAGTCAGTTTGCCAACATCATAATGGAGATAATAATAGTATCTCCCACAAAGAATTGCATTAAGCTTCAAATGAGGTAAAGCATGTAAAGTGCTTAGCATAATATCTGGCACTAAATGTTAGTTTTTCTCCCTTCTTTCTTTCTTCTGATTATTAGAAGTTTTGGTGTTTCTTATTATGTTTATTCCTAGGCATTTTGTATTTTTCTTGCTATAAACTGGTAGTAGTTTTGGAAATATTTTGGTAAGAGTATGATTCGGAATGGAGGGAATGCTATTTTGTTGTCACGTTGTGATTTCATATAACTTTGGAAATATCCAAAAAAGTTCAAGGGTTATTTCTAGATGCTTTTCATATTACATGAACAATTTGCCACATGCTGTTACTTCTGCTTTATATCAGCTTATATTCACTAATCAAACAAGAATTTATTACATAACCAGCTTCCACATATTACTAAAACAAAGGAACGCCACTCTTCAGTGTTTTTCAACCACGTTAGAGGAAGTCATCAGATAAATTGTGTTCCATTTTAAGCATGTGAATTCAGGAAGATGAGAATCATAGTAATAATATTTTGTGGTTCTTCCAAATCACCAAATGTATTTTTATCTTAGCTTTTCCATTACATGTCACCTGATTAATCAATAGATTCTTAACAGATTATGTAATTTCATATCTTTAGTAGATGCTTGTAATGATAATGATAACATATTTCTACAAAAAGTAAAAGATAAAACAATTCCCTTGACCAAGGTCCTCTGACTTAAATTCAGTGGCTTTAATGGAGTCAGGTAGTCAGACAAGTATAAGTGGAGCCAGATAGTCAGACAAGTATAAATGATTACTGAATGTTGAAAAATCTATGCAGCAATGCAGTTTTGAGGTTGTGTATATATCAATTATCATAGCAAAATAACAGAGAGAATTTAATTATCTGTTTAATCCTGCCTTTTTCAGAAAGTCAAGCCCTTTCCCTCCATTTGCTTACAATACTTGACCCTGTCTTCATTTCCTACTTCGTATATCAGCTTTCAGAAACATAATAATATGGATCTGCTGGCTATCTATATTGGACCATAATAAATCCTTTGCTCATGTTTGAGGAATATAGTTCAAGTTCAATAGCTATTTAACTTCTCTCTTTCAGGAACTTCTTGGGCATGCTTGGATGAATTACACAGCCATTCTTTTTACCCATGCAGAAAAAATAGAAGAGGCTGGGTTTACTGAAGATAAATATGTACATGAGGCCTCTGATACCCTGATAACACTGCTAAATTCTATTCAGCACAAATATATTTTCCAGTATAAAAAAGGAAAATCACTCAATGAACAACGAATGAAAATCTTAGAAAGAATCATGGAATTTATAAAAAAGAATTGTTACCAAGTTCTTACCTTTAAATGAAATTTAGGTGAAAGGAACGGAGCATTGGGTATCGGAGTCAGAAGCCTAGCTACAAAGAATGCCTTTATTGACATGAATGTGAACCATAAGTATTCTGATATGCTGCTGGTGAGAGTGTACATTGGTATAACCACTTGGAAAACTGGAAGCTAAAAAAAAATCAATGATTCAAGATTTCTAATGCAAATCCCATGACATAGCAATTACACTCCTGAATATATATCCAACATAAATGTGTATATTTGTGTACTAGAAGACACGTAGGTACAATAATGTTCATGGAACTACTATTCAAAAGCGAAACATACAGAGTATTCAAATGTCTATTAATAGTAGAATGGTTAAGTAAGTTGTGGTACGTTCCCACAGTGGGATATTAGAATAAGCAAGCTCAACTCTATGTAACAATACCAGTGAATTGCTCAAACACAATGTTGAAAAATAAGCTAGACATAAAAGAGTACATACTCCATGATTCCGTGTGCAGGAAGTTCAAAAACAGTAAAACAATTGTAATCTAAACTACTCTGATGGTAGAAGTGCTGGAAATCGGGAGAGTGGTTAACCCTAGGGAGGGGATTGTGAATGAAAGGTTACACTTGGTGTGGCTTCTGAGATTCTGGTCATGTTCTTTTGTTCTCTTGATTTGGAGCCTGGTTTCACAGGATTTGTTCACTTTGTGAAAATGCAACAACAAACACTTGTGATTTATAAACTACTTGTATATGGTATATTTAAATAAAAGTCAAAAATAATTAGTTATTATCCATTAAAAAGGAACTAGCTTGACTGCTTACTTACTGCCAGAAAAAAAAAAAAATTGTTTAAACTTGTCAGAGTCTGTTTCCTTCTTTGGAATACCTACTCATAGTTATTGTAATGATTAAACACCCTGGCACATGGTAGTTGCTTAAAATATGTTAATTTTCTTTTCCACTTCCTTGTAACCTGTGGTTTCTATTTCAGTTTGGAAACATTTGGTAAAAACTCAGAGCAAGCCCTTTTGCAAAAATGAGTATAACAATTGTGATAATTGACTATGAATAAAGCCTTGACTAAAGACCTTCTACCTTTGAAGGTTGGCCACTATGGTTTAGTGGAGAGCTTCAGGATGGTCCCAATGGTAGCAGTGAAAATTGAAGGAAAATAATTCTAATCAGTCATATGAGTGAAGTTCACCAGCAAGTCAAAATCAGATCACTTTCATAAATATTTGTATACAAACTTCATAATTTATAAAATTCTTTCACAAAGATAGTTCCCAATTTACAAACAGTTTGTTTTTATAATCTAATTTATAAGGGTTTTTTTTGTTTGTTTTTTTGGTGTACAATATACTGGATTTGGATTTTCCATTAGAAAAAGGATTACAGCTGGTGGTTATTCTCCCAGAATAGTCTTCAAAAGCCTACTTCAATGCACAACATTACGTGAACTCCAGTACATGTTTGAATTTGTGCTAGATTTATACAGTGTTTCTATAGGAAAGCATAATACAGATTCCAACTTAAAACAATATCTCACTTATTTCTTTGCATGACCTCTTTCTCCTATGCTGTGGGCCCTGGACTGAGAAGTAGGAGACTCAACAATGGTGCAGAGTTTGGAAGTGCAGTGAGAACTGACACTGCCCCATGGGTTGGGGGGGCTTGGGACAGAGAAAGAGACTTGATGCTAAGAAGTTGAAACCATGGTGACTGCTGGAGAAAAGGAGGATGGAAAAGAATTCAGGTGTTAAGTTCTTCATATGCTTCATTTATGTGTTGTCAGTTAACTTTTCTAGAACACAAATACTAGTTCATTTCAGGAAATATATATGGTGCAGAACATTAAGGATTTAAGCTCTGTGAGGCTGGCCTGATATTGATGATTAATAGAGAGGAGCTTTTAGTCACAGAAATGTGATGTTCTTCCCTGAATTATTTATTTTTATATTTGCATATACAGTATCACCCCTTATCTGTGATTTCACTTTCTGTAGTTTCAGTTACCTGTGGTCAATTGCAATCTGAAAATATTACATACAATAAGGTATCTTAAGAGAGAGACCACATTCACATAACTTTTATTACAGTATATTGTTATAATTATTCTAGTTTATTATTAGTTATGTTGCCAATCTCCTACTGTGTCTAATTTACAAACTAAACTTTATAACAGGAATGTACATATAGGAAAACATAGTATGTTTAGGGCTCAGTACTCTCCTTGGCTTCAGGCATCCATTAGGGCCTTGGAATATATTCCCTCTGGATAAGGTATTCCTACTGTGTATGCGTGTGTGTATATACACACACATCCATTTTCACATCAGTGCTTAAATGTGGTAATATTACATACTTTATTTTCTTTTAGCAGTCTTATGTGGCTTTTTTTGCTTTGCCTTTACCTCTCTCCTCTTCTCCATGCAAATCTGCCCATTACAGATAACCGATGCCAACCAAAAGCCTGGTGTCCATTGTTTCTATTTTTCTTCATGTCCGGATAATCACCCCCACACAGCACATATAAACACATAAAAATATATAGGACTTTTCTACTTAAAAACAAGTTTTCATATTATACTCTTCATAATATATTTTTGTTTAGGTTTAACACTGTTGTAGGACTTTCTCCTCATTTCAGCTAAAAACTGGGTTCTTGTCACACGACCAAGAGAGATTAGGCTCATGGACACATAGAAGGGTGAGAAAAACGGAATTTATTGGGTGAAAAATGAAAAAAAAAACTCAGCAAAGTGAGAGGGGTTCCTGTTAATGGGCCCCCATCTCACCAATTGAATCCCAGGTTACCAGCTAGTAACAGGAGAGGCCAAGGCTCCTCCTCTCTGCAAACAACAAAAACTTCCCATGGCTCCACCTTGTCCCCTCTATGTGCAGGCCAGTTGGAGATTCTCTGGGAGCCCTTTTTACTTGGCTATCTCAACACTACCTCATTTAAATTTTTCCAAACCTAAAATATAGCCCAAATTCATTCTTTTTAAAGTCTGCAAAAACATTTCACAGTGTTTATGTAAAAATTTATGCAACTGCTCCTCTATTGATGAGCTTTCCAGTTTTCTGTCACCCAAAGCAATGCTCAAGCAACTAGTCTTGTACATATATTTTTAGTTAATACTATTTTTCTGTAAGTTATATTCCCAAGAGTGAGATTTCTGGGTCAAAGTATATATACATTTAATGTATCTTAACAGATTCTTTGCAAAAATATTGTGATAAACTTGATTTCCAACAACATGAGTTGTTTTCTCCCCATCAATAGGTGTTATCATCTTGAACACCTATCGCTAACACCAGTTGAATAAATGTAAAACCACAGCCCACTGTTACTTTATTTGCATTTCCCAACTGGAAAGATTTTATGCGTTTGGAACATTTTTATGTAAGCATTTTGGTAATTTAGACTTAGTCTTTTATGAATTGGATCTTCATATCCTTTGTCCTTTTGTCATTTTTTTTTTTCTATTGGATTACTTTTTGCTTGGCAAATTGGAAGAGCTCTATGTATGTTATAGATATTAACCCTCTGTCTGTCCTCTGAGTAACAATTGTTTTTTCAAATCTATTATTTGTCCTTTAACTTTGTATGGTAAATTTTGTCAAACTGCATTTGTGAAATTTTTTATAGTCATATATTTCTGTGTACATGATATAGCTGGGGTTTTCGTTTTACTTCCTTTCAGATGAGTAACCAGTTTTATTTGTTCTATTTATTAATTCATCCTTTTACTACTTAAATGGTAGGTAGGTAGCTAAAGATAGAGATTGAAACGTATATCCTGGATCTATTTCTGGATCTATCCTGGATTCTTAATCCTATTCTATTTTATTTATATTGTTCTCAATACCAGAGTGATTTAATTATAATAATTTTATATCATTCTTTGATATCTAGGAGGTCAAATTTTTTTCCTTTTTTAAAAATATTTTCTGGTTATACTCAGGTGTTCATTCATGTATGTTCTTAGATTGTTTTTCCTAATTAAAAAAAACATTATTTTGGGGTGTGTGTGTGTGTATGGTAAATGACACCCCACGTTATTAAATCTTCCTTTAATATTTCTCATTATGTTTATTATATTAGCGTATTTATTGTATTTTTTCTTTTCCTTAGTTTTGCAACCTTGATAACATTGGTATTAATTCAGTATTTCCCCTTGATAATTTGGAAGTTCTACTCTAATTCACCTTCATTAAAGATTATTTTCTTGCCCCTGAATTCACATATTTCTCTACTATTGCCTGATGACACAGTATGAACTATTCCCCTTACCAATAATTTCCCACTATTAAAATAAGACTCTTATAATACTTCCATTTCCTCCTTAGTTCTCTTTCTCCTATCCTCCATAGAGAAGTGGACTTTGGAATGCTTTTTCTTTCCCCATATTATTAGATTGTGCTCAGATAGTTAATTATTTAATTCAAGACTCCCCCTTGCAGGTTGCCCCTTTTGTTTCAAGAGTCCTTTCTTATAATTTACATTGCATATCCCCTGGTAGTTTATCATTAGCTCTTTTAATTCAATATACAAATAGTAGAAGGTCCGTATCTTACCACTGTTTTCCTTCCTCTTCATCTTTTCCCATCTTTCTGGTTAGTGTGTTTTCCCAATATACTCTGAATTCTAGCATAATATCCATGAGGCATTAAATTCTAGACATACTCTTCTGTGTACCATTACGCAATAGCAATCCCAGCTTTTCATAGGAATCACCATAGTGGGTGTAGAGAAATATTTTGTTAGTTGGTCCTGGGGATGTTGAATCATGAATGTTAAGGCACTTAAGTGAACGTCTTGCTGCTGTTCTCCATTTGAGGCTGGTTTGTTCAGCTTTTTCTGGATGACAGTGCATGCATATTCATTGAATAAACTCATGTGTTCTGGAGATAAATACAACTTGCAACTGTTGGGGGCTCAAAAGACCATATTCCAAATATGACACGTTGGCATGCTGAGGACTTTGAACTGAAGGAGATTGGAGGAGCTTCAGAAGCAAGGTCTTTCTGTCCTCCTGCCCTCCTATGTTCCACCTCTTTTTCCACTTGAAGAAAGTCACGGAAACCAGAATTCCTCATCCTGAAAGCAAGCCATAAAACTTAGGTCACTCTCTCCCTTCTCCCTTGATGACCCTCATTCCAGAAAGGTCCTGCCCCATACCCGGGGGAGGGCATGCTACAGAGGCCAAGAAGCATCTGGATGGCCTTGCTGGGTTTTCCTGCCTAGTCTATCACAGTTTAGCACTTTCTCTTTTATCCAATTACATTGCTATATGGCTGTCCATTCTTTACCAATCCTAGGCATAAAATAGACAGTTATCTCTGAGTCTTTTGGTCTTCATTTCTGAGGGCTTGTGTATCATGTAAAACTTTGATTAAATGTTCTCGTTATGTTTTTCTCTTGTCTTTTGTTACAGGAATGTCAGCTTTGACTCTTAAGATGGGTAAGGAAAGGTATCACCTCTTTCTGCCCCTGCACATCTAAAAAACCATGAGACTAGGATTACTTTAAGTAAAATAAACGATGTCCAGCAAGTTCATCTTTGATACCCTACCACCTTTCCTATGAGTCTATTATTTGCAATAGTTTCTCATGTCCCTCCAGATGCCTAATCTGTATGCTGTTCTCATCCAGACACCAAAAATCTCTACTAAAGTTTAATTTGAAAGTGCTTTGAATATTTTAGAGGATTGGAAGATAGTGCATCTGATGTTTTTGTGCAGCTAGTGTTAAAGTCTCATTAGTGCATACAATCTGGGGTCATTAGTGATTACCCCTGTAACCTATCAGCTCTGACTCTTGCCAGGCTTTTTCCTCTAGATATATCATCTCAATTAGCATTTTCAAAGACTTCCTTTTTTAAAGCTATGTTTATCTATACTTTTTTAATTAAATTTTTTCTTAGATTTTCTATTCTACTGATTTTCAGATATACTGTACTTCTTTTACATAAAGCTAATGTTTTTACGTGGCATTGCTATTTCCCAGATTCTCACTCAAACTTTGTTTTCAAAACAAGTCTCTTTACAAGTATCTGAAAAGTTCTGTTTTTGTTTTCAATGTATGTGCTGTTTTAAGACAAAAATGTTATCCTTTTATAGGAAAACTGAAAGTTTTAGAAAAAAGTTATTTCTACTGAAATCATTCCCTTTTGCTAAACTTATTGAAAGTGACTTTTAGTTTGCATTTTTCATTAATCTTTTTCAAAGAGAAATACAGTTGTGGTGTTGATTTTGGATGACTCTTGCACTGTTCTTTCCAAATTCCCCAGGTGTGAAAATTTGAGGGGTTTTAAGTGAACCAGTATCAGCCAAATATGCAATCTGATAACCAAAGTGCACGTATATATTGAGTGCGTTTCTCTGCTGGGATGCATGATATTCTAATCAGGCAATTTACGAAAACAAATGTAAAACTTTGTCAGAGCAGCCTTAATACGAAGGTTCATCACATGAATGCCATTGAGGAAATAGGACATTAACAATGGCTGTTTGAACGATTCTGTAGGCATTATGTAGTAATGGGAAGGACAAGAGTAGCTAACGCTTCATTAAAAAGGATTTTTCTTTCTTGCAATTATTGGGTCTCAGGCTTGTTTCTGCTCCTGTTGCTAAGGCCAACAGCCTGCCAGATAGGAAATGATGTTGATGAAGACATAAAATCACACTTACACACATTTTTGTACTTAAACATCTAGAGAATTGGGAATAGTGTGTGTTAGGATAGGTGGAAGTTAGAAAGGAAGGAAAAAAAAAAACCCGAATACATAAGGGTGAAAAAATACAATATACAATAATTAGTTCACACTCTGAAATTCCAGATGGCTCACTTTCACACCAACAATTATTTCATTGTTCTGGGTCCTTCCTCCAAATATTTTTATGGAGTTATACTCCTATGAGTTATCTCTGCCAAGATTTATTCAAAGGAAAAACCATAGCTATACAAAGTGCAATGCATAAGAATGTGTAAGTGACTCTTTCTCATTCCAAGTTGGTACCTGAAGATGATTCAGTTTTGTACAGATGCATATTAGCCATCAGCAACTATCGTTTTCATCATTATTGCAAATTTTGGGGTTATAAGTACTACCAAAATGGAGTACACCTATGTTCCTGTTTTAAATTATCTGTGTATATGGAACTTAGTGACATCTGTATGTTGGCTTTTGGGATGGACTGTCATTACACATTCAGTGCCGTCAATAACAGCACACTATTCAAAGAATCATGGTATATGGCTCTTTAAAAAGGCAAGTGCTACCAGCAGCAGCAGCAGCTTGGTTTTGCCAAGTGAATTCTCCCTATAAATTTGCATAGTAAAAAGAAAAAAAATTGATAAATTCTCTTCGTAACCCCTCCAAAGAGTGTTTAATAATCTCATCTCTCCCTTTAGAATCTCTGAAGTATTCCACTAAAAGAGCTAATCATAAACTACTCAAATTTAGGTATTTTTATGTCACTATTTTTTATCTAGCATAAGCTAAACTTTTCATTCAAATAAAAGAAACCACATGACCATTTAACTAACATGTTAAGAAAGCATGATGTAATGTAGAACACAGGATCAGTAAGAATTGAAAACAATTAAACCAGGTTTCAACTTTGTATGGGCAATTATTTAACTTTTCTGCTGATTCTTTGGGGTAAAATGACTGATCTACCTCATAAGGAGTTAAGAGGTGGATAAAACGCATGAAAAGACTAGTTAGAAGGCAATAACAATCTTAATAGTAATTCTGTAATAAAATCCATGACAGTAGACATGCATTATTAATATATCCCCCTTACATTTGCTAGAGAAGGCATGATTATTCCTTAACTAAAATTTTGGAGGGTAGAGCTTTCTCCACAGGACAGCAAATTTGCAACATTATTGCCTATTGAGTACACTAATTTGCCCTTCCTCGTTCCTTTTATTTGGCATCTTCGTGATAAAGTTGTAATTTTCATACTGTTGGAAAGCACTTAGAATCAGGACTTGTGTCACTATTTATGTAGCTGAAATACATGGCTAATGTTGTATACTTCTGATACTTTTATATTTTAAAAGGACATATCATTTCTCTGAAAAGTTAAGGAGGTATACTCAGGCCATTTTAATGCCCAGTTACAAGAAACAGTGAGGTATTCCCCAACTAAGAATTTTTTTTTTTTTTTTTAGACAGGGTCTCAACTCTGTAGCCTAGTTTGGAGTGCAGTGGTGCAATCACAGCACACTGCAGCCTCGCTCTCCTGGGCTCAAAGTGATCCTCCCACCAAACACTACCTCCTACTGCTGAAATCCTTAAAAACCAGAATACATCAGATGCTGAAGTGTTATGTCCAGTTTGCCAACAATGACATATTTCTTTGTAGATTCTGTAAGAGCTCTCCCATCCCAGCAATACAAATAAAACAGAATTAAGTTTTCTGTGAAAACAAGTACTGAATAGGGCTGAATGGATAACTTGGTCAATGCTTTCATACAACTTGAAAAATCACTCATTAAGTCTCCACTTCTTTCTCTCTTTAGCATGGATTTCTACATTGTAAAGACCTGGGGGAATTATGGAGGGAAGCATGGACATTTGGTATAATTTGGCAAGGCATAATACAGTACTTGAGAAAGAGAAATGTGACATTTTTGCAATGTACTCTTTTGTAGTAAGTCATCATAAATTTCAGCACAAATGAACTACTGATGATGCTACATCATGTGCTTTAACAAAAGACCAGGCTGGGCGCGGTGGCTCACACCTGTAATCCCAGCACTTTGGAAGGCTGAGACAGGTGGATCACGAGGTCAGGAGATCAAGACCATCCTGGCTAACACGGTGAAACCTCGTCTCTACTAAAAATACAAACAAACAAAAAAAATTAGCCGGGCGTGGTGGCAGACGCCTGTAGTCCCAGCTACTCGGGAGGCTGAGGCAGGAGAATGATGGGAACCTGGGAAGCGGAGCTTGCAGTGAGCCTAGATCACGCCACTGCACTCCAGCCTGGACGACAGAGCGAGACTGTCTCAAAAAAAAAAAAAAAAACCCACAAAAAACAAAAGACCAATCGCTTTTATTCTCTCTAGGCTTGATGTATGATTCAATCACCAATTTAGGTTTCACTAACAAATCATTATATAATCTGATCTGGGGTACAGTATTTTCAACATTTTGTTGGGAAAATTTCAACTGCCTAGGTAGTTGAAATATTATTTAAATTATATTAAAGAAATTTAATATAATTGAGAAAAATTCAGAGCAAAAAACTCACACAAGACTCTATCACCAAAAGTATTTATTCCCAAAAGAATGACATATCTTGAGAACAAAGTAACTTTTGCAATTCATTTTGTGCTTAGGTACCAAAAAATGTTAATGATGCTCTGTTCATATTTTTAGAATATCACATTGATAATGGTACTATAATACATCCTGGCCTACTAGAGTTCCATGGATTTAAATAAGTAAAATTTAATTCTGCCTTCTATAACGTGCAGCGTTGTTTTATGGTTGTTGAGTTTTGTGTGAGTGTGTGTATGTATTTGTGTGTGCCTCTCCTTCCTATTGAAGGATTCAGACAGCTATAAAGATAAAATGTTTTGTGTGTGTCTGTGCATGTGTGTATTTTTAAAACAATGTCTATCCTTCTGTCTCCATTGGTGCCAATCTTTTGTTGAACCTGTAAAGGTTAAGGCCCAGATTCTGAAACCCGGTTAAAATCACTAATATTCCTCTGTGAGGCCCCTTCTTAGCTACCAGCTCTCCCCTATCCACACCCTCTCTCTTGCTGACATGTGTGTGTAAGCCCAAATCATCAGTAATCACCTGAAGGCTGATGACCTTTAGGCTCATAAGTCCTCAATTAATTTTTATTGCTCTTACAATATTTGTAAGATGAGTAAGAATAGCTATTTGACACCTTAATATTAAGTATGGTATATGTTAAGTTTTAGGCTATAATTTCTTTTAATATACTGACAGTATGATGATACATGAAAAAGCAAAATATCAGTCTGTAATAAGATATAAATTATCCTTTATTAGGTACCCAAATAATCTTTATAAAGAAGCTAGAATTAAAAAAAAGAAGGATTGCTGCTTTTATGATCAATTTATTAGAAACTACTGTGGCAACTGTTTACAATGTGTTCATTCTTTAGAGCTAGTTGAAACTTATTACTATTATTCTGCTAAATAGAAAAACTTCAAGCCAGTAGGAAATCTCAGTTTTTTTTTTTTTTAATCGCTATTATTGTATTATTAGTCAGGGTTACTCTGGCAGCAAAGCAAAAATGTTCAGATGCCACATCTCCTAGCTTTTATGTTTGGCTTTCAGAATGAGCAGTTGGTCATTATCAATATTATTATAATGTGACCAGTTAATAAGTCTGACAAACATTTTCCAACTTGTCATTTTTGAAAAGGAGAGGATATTTTTGATACGGACACACAATATACAAGAAATCCCAGAGCCTGAAATTTCATGCATCCTGTGCCTACAAATAAGAAACTAAATATTAATCTAGTTAGTTTTCTATGGGTATAAAGAAAAAAAAACTGCTAATCAATATTCCTGCTGAAAAATAAATTATTAGAAAATATAGGCAACTTCCGCTCTCCATTATAAATGATCAAAAACCTAGGTAAAAATCTAGTGTTTCCCCAATCAGTGAAAACAATATATACCAGGTAAATGACTAGTCAAGTCTAGAAGAGAATAACACAAAAATGAGCCATTCATATTTTAGGTACAAGTGACAAATGTATTTCTCTTTATTATTTTTAAGGTTTTTTAAAAATGTCTTTTGGTAGTGGAAGCATTTTATTTGATTCCACTGTTGCTCATGGTTTGAGCCCTACATAATCCCTTCCCTTTCACCTCAAAGGGAACTCCTTTGTATGTAGCCACACACTCATCATTAGTGTGAAGATCCGGCTGGATCTGCTCCCAAATCTTCTTCTTAGGATTCAGCTCCTTGTCGGGCTCTCCTGTGTAGGAGAGAAAAAGCACAAGAAAATTATACAGCTAAAATACAAAAATATTAAAGAGACTGTTCACAGACATTTCCAGTGAATTGTTTTGGCAGCATTTTCTGATTTTTGGACCTAATCAAACTTTTAACATTTACTTTATTTTTATTATGTCAGCAGTTTATATTCTTGATTGGTAAAATAAAATAGTTATTGTTGTTTATGTAAAAGATATTATATTTTACTCATAAATATTTTTATAAGTAATAAAGCTTAATGAATTGTATCCAAATTATCAAAATAATAAAATGGAAGCTACTCACTGATATGGTCTGAGTCCGTATCCCCACCCAAATATTATGTTCAATTATAATCACCAATGTCGGAGGTGGAGCCTGGTGGAGGTGAATGGATTACAGGGGCAGATTTCCTCCTTGGTGCTAGTTTCATGATAGTGAGTTATCCTGAGATCTGGTTGTTTAAAAGTGTGTGGCACTTCCCTGCTCTCTCTCGGTCCTGCTCCTGCCATGTAAGATGCTCGCTCTTGCTCTGACTTGATTTGACTGCCATGAGTAAAATTTCTGAGGCCTCCCCAGAAGCAGATGCTGCCATACTTCCCGTACAGCCTGCTGAACCCTGAGTCAATTAAACCTCTTTTCCTTACAAATTACCTAGCCTCAGATATTTCTTTACAGCAGTACATGAATGGATTAACATACTCATTTTATCATTAAATATAAAGAAAAACTGTGAAGAAAAAAAGTCTTTTGATATGTTATATTTTTACAACTGGTAGAAGCAGCTTATGCTTTACTATGTTTCAAAATACAAAATGAGCAGCTAGATCACTGCTCTAGTGCTTAAAGATTTCTTATCAATACTGGAGATTGGCTTAAATTTTGGGTTTCTCTAGCTAATGATGATAACTACTTTGGATTTCATTTGCTACCCATTCTGTTCGGTGAGATGTAAAGAAACAGAAAGGAGTAGTGAGGAGACAGGGACTAGTATTTTCTAAGCACTAGGAATATATGTTGTTGCCTAAAATTCACATAACTCTGACTAATTTTAAGTAAAAAGAAACTGAGGCTCAGAAAACACAAGTTGCTCAATGTCACATAATCAACAAAGCCCATGTTCTGCTAGTACAGCATTCTGCCCACTGACAAACCATACTTTAGAAAGTAAACAACCCTCTTACATGTGGTTCATACCCACAACCCCTCTATTTATAGTAACTCACAGTATAAATTTTATAATAAAAGAAAAATTAGTAGTAGAGCATATCTGGTTTAGGCTTAAAGACAAGTAATATACCAAACAACTCCTCTACTTAATGATAGAAAATTAGAGAATAAAGTTTAATGTAAGTTCAAAGCTGAGAATGCTCAATATTTAGAATGAAGAATCAGTCAGTTCAAGAAACAATGAAGAAAAGTAACATATCTCTTAAGCTGCAGAATTTATATTAGGAATATAAAATATATTCATATCTTATATTAGGAATATAAAATATACTCACATTTTATATTTATATTTTATATTCTGATGACATCTTATTATATAAAATAGTATTTATTTTCCAGTCATATATATATATAAGAATAACAAAACTGTGTAAATTAGTTGGTCATTGTAGTTTTGTTGTTTATTAGCTCTTCAGAAACTATGAAACTGGCAAGAACATAAAACACTGCCTTCTAACATGCAGGCTTTCGGAGATAACAGAGTAGTTAATTGAATGATACACCTACAGTAGAACATGTAATGAAACTAAGACTGAAAGTGACTGGTATAAAAAAATAAGGATTTCTCTTACTCCTTTAAGGACATTTGATTCGACAATAGAGAAACTAGTAAGTAGAATGGAAAAAAAAAAACAATAAATAAAATTCAATTATATTGCTCCTTAGATCCGTAAGATTTTTATTTTTTGTTTGTAAATCATTCCTTAATCTATAATCATAATCTTGTACATATATTGTGTCGCAAAGTGGGCACTCCAGGATTCTAGAAGGCTAGAGGCAGAGATACTGTTCAGGGAGGTCTGAGCACTGACTCAGATTTGCAACCTTTGTAACCTTGGCCCAAAAGGACGTTGCCAAACTGATAATGAGTTAGTTAAGAAGCAGACTGACATACACGCTTCTTATAAAGAATATAGATTGTGTGGGTAAATTCTTGCTGCAAGCAACATAAGCCCTAAGCATAAAAAGCTGTGATGTAGCACAAAATTAACCTTCTCAGATCTAGAAAGACAGTGCCATGTAAATTAGATAATATCCATAATAATATACAACATGTATATAGTGCTTACTAAGTGCTGGTCACTGTACTGAGTGCTGTACGTATATTAACTTGTTTAATCCTCTCAGTACATATGTAAGAAGTAATATTCATTACTCTCATCTTACAAATGAGGATATTGAGACACAAAAGTTACAGCAAAGAATTTAAAATACCAGGCAGTTGGCTAAGTGTTTTAAAAGTCAAAGCTTATAAACCCAGTTAAGACAAATACCAATTAAAATCCCCTTCTTATAGATGAAAAAGCTGAGGTTCGGAAAGATTTGAAGAGGATGAGTAAGCAAGCCATGCAGCTACCTTGGGAAAGAGCTGGTGGCTCAAGTGGGATGAGCAAGGAAAAGTTGGAGTTCGTGAGATTAACAAAATAATGGGAAATCACTGTAAGAACTTGGGCTTGTACTCTAGGTGAGATGAAAAGCTTCTGAATAGTTTCGAGCAGAGTAATATAATCTATTAGATCACTCTGGCTGCTCTAATTGAACATAAATGAAAGAACAGAGAGGGCAAAAGCAGGATGATCAGTTAGAAGACTTATGTAAATATGCAGATAAGAGATGTTGGCTTTGGGACTAGGGTGCTAGTGGTGTAGTTAATAATAATTCTAGGTATGTTCAGAAGGTAGAGCCACTAGGATTTTCCAAGCAGAAGATATAGGGTATAAGAAAAGCAGTTAAGCAACTAGGAGGATGGAAATGCTATCAAATAAGATGAAAAATACCATGGACAAATGGAATTCTAGGGGAAAGAGTGGGATTATGTGTTCTTTCCCCTTGGAGCATGTACATCAAAGAGTTCATCTGGTAGCTATCTAGCTTATCTAAATGACTGGGTAAAATTGCCCAAGGAATAAGCATGGAAAAAAAAGAGGTCCAAAACCAAAGTCTGAGGTCTTATAACAGTAAGAATCCAGGGAGGTAAGGAAGAATCAGCAATGGATATGATAGCGGCAGCCAGTGAAGCAGGAGGACCACCAGAAGAGTATGATGCCAGAAGCCAAGTTAATTAATAACAAGACTGAAAACTAGACATATAGCTACAGGGAGTGATTGGTGATTTTACCCAGAGCAGTTCTGGTGAAACAGTGGGGAAAGAAACCTGATTAAAATGGGTTTTCAAGAGGAGGAATCAAGTATAGACAATTTGGATTTTTAACAAATGGACTTAAAATTTAAACCTATACTTGCTAATTAGCTATTAATTTCTACTATTAATAAGACTCGATATCAATAGAAATAAGCATGCTCTTGGAAGACTCAATATCAAAATTTAAACCTATGCTTCCTAATTAGCTATTAATTTCTACTATTAATAAGACTCGATATCAATAGAAATAAGCATGATCTTAGAAGTTAAAAGTCTGACCGTAAGTTCCTATTTATTATTTGATCATAAATAGTGCATTCTCACAAAGACCTGTCATTGTCTTTGTCTCCTAGCTGTAATACTGTTTTCAAGTTAGTTTTGCTTGGTGGGAGTAGAGTGGTGAGCATATGCTCCATGAATTTAAAGCCATTAGGCATCTCTGAGAAATCATGGAGACTGAGATTTTCCCAAAATGTAATTTCCAAAAAAATGTTATTAGAGCATAGACCACTATGATTCCTCATCTACCAAGGTTCAAGACATACAGATTCATTCAAAGTCAGGGGTACTTGTAAAATAAATAAATAAATAATTTCCCTGTGTGTGTTTTTTTTAAGACTAGTCTACTTTTGATTAGGAGGGTGGAAATGAGTTCCAAACAAATTAATCCATGCTTTCATCCATATTTTCTGTGTTACTATTCCATGTTAAAACTCTTCATGTTGTAGTATTTCATTAAACACACTTAATGGAGAATTTTAAAACATGCCTATATATAATCACATCAGCCTTGTTATTCAATAAAACTCAGCTATTCGCAATCAGAAATGACAAAGGTGACATTAAAACCAATCCCACAGAAATACAAAAGAACCTCAGAGACTATTACAAACATCTCTTTGCACACAAATTAGAAAACTGATAAATTCTTAGAAGCACACAACCTCCCAAGATTGTACTAAGGAAGATAGTAAAAACCTGAACAGACCAATAACGAATTCTCAAACTGAATCAGTAATAAAAATCTACCAATTAAAAAAAGCCCTGGTGTGGTGGCATAGTCCCAGCTACTTGGGAGGCTGAGGTGGGAGGTTCGCTTGAGCCTAAAAGGCAGAGATCGCAGTGGGCCAAGATAACGCCACTGCACTCCAACCTGGGTTACAGACAGAGCCAGACCCCGTCTCAAAAAAAAAAAAACAAAAAAAAAAAAAAAAAAAGCCCTGGATCAGATGGATTCGCAGCTGAAATCTACCAGATGTACAAAGAACTGGTACCAATCCTACTGAGACTACTCCAAAAAACTGAGAAAGAGAAGCTCCTCCCTTATGTATCCTGTGAAGCCAACATCAGCCTGACACCAAAAACTGTCAGAGACCATAAGGAAAAAAGAAAACTTTAGGCCAGTATCTCTGATGAACACAAACACAAAAGTCCTCAACAAAACACTGGCAAATAAAATACAGAAGCACATCAAAAAGCAATATACCACAATCAAGTAGGCTGTATTTCTGGGATGAAATGCTGGTTCGACATATGCAAATCAATAAATGTGATTCACTACGTAAATAGAAGACCAAAAATTATATAATCATCTCAACAAATACAGAAAAAGCTTTAAGTAAATCCACATCCCTTCATGATAAAACCCTCAATAGACTAGGCATCAAAGTAACATACCTCAAAATAATAAGAGCTATCTATGGCAAACCCACAGCCAACATAATACCTAATAGGCAAAAGCTGGAACCATTTCCCTTGAAAACTGGAACAAAACAGGGATGCCCACTTTCATCACTCCTTCTCAACATAGGACTGGAAGTCCTAGATAGAGCAACCAGGCAAGAGAAAGAAAAGGCATCCAAATAGGAAAAGAATAACTCAAATTATCTCTCTTCAATAAGTTATGATTCTGTACCTAAAAAACACTGAAGACTCGTCAAAAGGCTCCCAGAGCTGATAAACGACTTTAGTATAAAGTTTCTGGATACAAAATCAATGCACAAAAATCAGTAGCATTTCTATACACCAAAGTTCAAGCTGAGAGTCAAATCAAGAACACAATCCCAATTACAATAGGCACACAAAAAATGAAATATCTAGGAATGCACCGAACGAAAGAGGTGAAAGATCTCTACAAGGTGAACTATAAAATACTGCTGAAATAAATCACAGATGATACAAACACAAGGAAAAACATCATACACTCATGGATTGGAAAAATCAATATTGTTAAAATTGCCTTACTGCCCAAACTAATCTACAGAGTTAATACTATTACTATCAAACTACATACAACGTCACTTATAACAGAATTAGAAAAAAATTTTCTAAAATTTGCATGGAATGAGAAAAGAGTCCAAATAGACAAAATAATTCTAAGCAAAAAGAACATAACTGGAGGCATCACATTACCCAAGTTCAAACTATACTACAAGGCTACAGCGACCAAAACAGAAGCGTACTGGTACAAAAATAGACACATAGACAAATGGAACAAGATAGAGGACCCGGAAATAAAGCTGCACACCTACAACCATTTGATTTTCAACAAGTCAACAATAACAAGCAATGGGAAAAAAACTCTCTATTCAATAAACGGTGCTGGAATAACTGGCTAGTCATATGCAGAAGAATGAAATAGGACCCTTATATTTCACCATGTACAAAAGATAACTCAAGATGGATTTAAGAATTATATATAAGACCTAAAACTGTAAAAATCCTAGAAGAAAATCTAGGAAATACCCTTCTCAATATCACCCTTGGCAAAAACTCTAGGAAATACCCTTCTCAATAAAGAATTTACGACCAAGTCTCCAAAAGCAGTTGCAACAAAAACAAAAGTTGACAAGTGGGAGCTGATTAAACTAAAGAGCTTCTGCACGGCAAAATAAACTATCAGCAGAGTAAACAGACAGCCTGAGGAATGCGACAAAATATTCACAAATTATGCATCCAACAAAACTCTAATATCTAGAATCTATAAGGAACTTAATTCAACAAGCAAAAACCAAATAACTCCGTTAAAACATGGACAAAGAACATGAACAGACACTTCTCAACAGAAGACATATATGTCACAAACAAGTATCAAAATGCTCAACATCACAGAAGTGCAAATCAAAACCACAATGAGATACCATCTCATACCAGTCACAATGGCTATTACTAAGAAGACAAAAAACAAAAAACGAAAACAAAAAAAACACACAGATGTTGGCGAGGTGGTAGAGAAAAGGGAATGAAAATTAGTTCAGCCACTGTGAAAAGCAGTTTGCAGTTTCTCAGAGAACTTAAAACAGAACTACCATTTGACCTAGCAATCCCATTACTGGGTATATACTCAAAGAAAAATAGATTATTCTACCAAAAAGACAAATACACTTGTATGTTCACTGCAGCACTCTTCACAATAGCAAAGACATGGAATCAACTCAGGTGTCCATCAACAGTGGACTGGATTTAAAAAAAATGTGGTACACATATACTGTGGAATACCATGCAGCCTTAAAAAAAGAAAATTATATCCTTTGCAGCAACATGGATGCAGCTGGAAGCCACTATCCTAAGTAACTCAACACAGGAACAGGAAATCAAATACAATGTCTTCACTTACAAGTGAGAGCTGAACCTAAACATTGAGTATACACAGACCTAAAGATGGAAACAAAACGCACTGAGTACTACTAGGAGGGAGGTCAGGAGTGGGGTGAGGGTTGAAAAACCACCTATTAGGTACTATGCTCACTACCTGGGTGATGGGATCACTCCTACACTAAACCTAAAGGACATACAATTTGCCAATATAAGAAATTTGTATCTCTTGAGCCTAAAATACAAGTTGAAAAAAAAACCCCAAAAACCTTAGTTTAATTTTATTGCACCATTAACAAATAATTCGCTCACAGACATACACACAAATCCTGAGTCATTTCTACAAATATGTCTCCAAATTGTTCTTACTTTTGAACCTAATTCTATTTATCTTCATTTATATCTGCCTTTCCCAATTATTCTAGTCAAATAAATATCCTTTAAATGCAGTCTTTTAATTTCTAATTGCTTTTCTTTTATCAGGTCCTTCCTCTTATATGAGATAAATACTTATTCTATATCTGCCAAGAATCCTTTCTCTTCTGCTTCAAAGACCTATTTTAAGAAACTTTCTCACACATTATGAAGCTTCATCTGTCTCAAGAGTATTTTTCTGTCTCAGGAGTATTTTTATTAGAGAAAACAGGCAATACAAAATGAAACTTCCTTTTAGATTATTAAAATCATTACATTTTAACTTAGATATTTTCTCTATATCCTGAAGTTGAGTAAAAACATGTGCAAGTATATTATTAGATGGAATTTATAATTATAAATCTAAACTTTTCATCTCTTTCTGTGCTGCAGCATGAGACAATCTACAGCGTAAGTGATTTTGCAGCACATTAATCTGTTCTCTCTCCATGTCATACTTTTCTGCTATGTTGGTATTAATATTATTGCTTTAGTTAGGATAAAATCTCTCTGCAGTGTTGTGTTAGTCTGTTCTCACACTGCTAATAAAGATATACCTGAGGTTGGGTAATTTCTAAAGGAAAGAGGTTTAATTGACTCACAGTTCCACATGCCTATGGAGGTCTCACCATCATGGCAGAAGGTTAAAGAGGAGCATGTGTTACATGGCAGCAGGCAAGAGCGTGTTGTGTATGGGAACTGCGCTTTTATAAAACCATCAGCTCTCATGAGACTTATTCACTATCATGAGAACAGCACAGGAAAAACCCTCCCCCAGTATTCAATTACCTCCTACCAGGTCCCTCCCACGACAGGTGAAAATTGTGGGAGCTATAATTCAAGATGAGATTTGGGTGGGGACACAGCCAAACCATATCATTCCACCCCAGCCCCTCCCAAATCTCATGTCCTCACATTTCAAAACCAATCATGCCTTCCCAATAGTCCCCCAAAGTCTTAACTCATTTCAGTATTAATTCAAAAGTCCACAGTCCAACATATCATCTGAGACAAGGCAAGTCCCTTCTGCCTATGAGCCATAAAATCAAAAGCAAGTTAGTTATTTCCCAGATACATTGGGTACAGGCATTGGGTAAATACACCATTCCAAATGGGAGAAATTGACCAAAACAAAGGGCCTACAGGCCCCATCCAAGTCCAAAATCCAATGGGGTGGTCATTAAACCTCAAAGTTCCAAAATAATCTCCTTTGACTCCATGTCTCACATGCAGGTCATGCTGATGAAAGAGGTGGGCTGCCACGGCCTTGGGCAGCTCTACCCGTGGCTGTGTAGGGCACAGCCACCATCCCAGCTGCTTTCACAGGCTGGAGTTGAGTGTCTATAGCTTTTCCTGGCACACTGTGGAAGTTGTGGGTGGATCTACGATTCTAGGGTCTGGAGGACAGTGGCCCTCTTCTCACAGCTCCACTAGGCAGTGCCCCAGTGGGGATTCTGTGTGTGTGGGGTCCCATCCCACAGTTCCTTTCTGCACTGTCCTAGTAGATGTTCACGACAGCCCTGCTCCTGCAGCAAATTGCTGCCAGGACATACAGGGGTTTCCATACATCTTCTGAAATCTAGGCGGATGTTCCCAAACCTCAATTCTTGATTTCTGTGCCTCCACAGGCTCAACACCACGTGGAAGCTGCCAAGGCTTAGGGCTTGCACTCTCTAAAGCAAGGGCCTGAGCTGTACCTTGGCCCTTTTAAGCCATGGCTGGAGCAGCTGGGAAGCAGGGCACCAAGTCCCTAAGCTGCACACAGCATGGGGGCACTGGGCCCAGCCCAGGAAACCATTTTTTCTTCCTTAGGTCCTGTGATGGGAGGGGCTGCTGTGAAGGTCTTTGAAATGCCCTGGAGACGTTTTCCCCATTGTCTTGGCAATTAACATTTGGTTTCTCATTGCTTATGCAAATTTCTGCAGCTGGCAGAAACGGGTTTTTCTTTTCTACTGCATCGATAGTCTGAACATTTTTCAGACTTTTATGCTCTGCTTCCCTTTTAAACATGTTCCAATTCCAAACCAAGTATTTGTGAATGAATAAAACTGAATGCTTAAGAGCACCCAAGTCACCTCCTAAATGCTCTGCTGCTTAGAAATTTCTTCTGCCAGATACCCCAAATCATCTGTCTCAAGTTCAAAGTTCCACAGATCTCTAGGGAAAGGGCAAAATGCCACCAGTCTCTTTGCTAAAGCTTAGCAAAAGTCACTTTTGCTTCAGTTCCCAACAAGTTCCTCATCTCTATCTGAGACCACCTCAGCTTTGACTTTACTGTCCATATCACTATCAGCATTTTGGTCAAAGCCATTCAACAAGTCTCTAGAAAGTTTCAAACTTTCCCACATTTTCCTATTTCCTGAGCCCTGCAAGTATCCAGGAAGTCTTTCCTATCTTTTTCTGAACCCTCCAAACTGTTCCAACCTCTGCCTGTTACAGAGTTCCAAAGTCGCTTCTACACTTTCAGGTATCTTTACAGTAGCGCTCCACTACCCAGTATCAATTTACTATATTAGTCTATCCTCACACTGCTAATAAAGATACACCCAAGGCTGGGTAATATATAAAAGAAAGAGGTTTAATTGACCCACAGTTTCACATGGCTGCAGAGGCCTCACAATCATGGCACAAGACAAAGGAGGAGCAAAGGCATGTCTTATATAGTAGCAAGCAAGACAGCATGTGTGGGGGAACTGCCCTTTTATAAAACCATGAGATCTCATGAGACTTATTTACCACCATGAGAACAGCACAGGCAAAACCTGCCCCCAGGATTCAGTTACCTCCCATAGGGTCCCTCCCATGACATGTGGGGATTATGGGAGTTACAATTTAAGATGAGATTTTGGTAGGGACATAGTCAAACCATATCAGGTGTTTTATACAACATGTACATTCATGGGGGGGAGAATGGTTACAAGGTTTACTCAATGTGTCATCTTGAGCCAAATTTGAAAAACTCAATAATAGTTAATAACGGTCATTTAATTTAAGCCTTATGATTCTTACACAGGACTGATTTTAACCTTTAAACATTACAAACATCACTTTGATAACTGATTCCAAAACTATTAAGTAATTACTAGTAAATACCTACCTGGGAAAGCATCAAAAGTAATTCTGTCTCCAGGAACAGACCCATTTGGAGGAGCCAAGATTTCAACCTTCTCTGGTGAACTAGCACACATGAGCATTGCTTGAGATAATACTCCCCTCATCTTTGCAGGTTTCAGGTTACAAAGTAAAATCACCATCCGATTTTGCATCTGTGTGAAATATAAACTGGTAAGTAAACATGTACACAGATTAAGCCTAATCATATCCAGACTACATTAAGCTACACCTAATATGCTAAGTATCAAATGTTCTACTTTTGTGGATGTACCTTTGTCTCTGTGTGCCCAAAGTCTCTTATTGTTGTTATAAAGCTTTGCATAAACACGAAAAAAAAAATTCCTCCAAATTGATAACACATTATGGTTGAAAGAGCAGAGGAATTTCAGTTAAAAATTTACTGAATGAATAAATAAATGAGTGAAATAGATTTGGTTGTGAATTTCAGCTGCCATTTACTAGCAATGAGAATGCATAAAGTAGACATTCCTGTTTCCTCAAAAATGAGAGAAATAATATTGAAGAGTTGTCATAAGGATTAAATCATAATATGCATATAAAGCATTTAGCCTAGCATTAGAATTAAAATGGACACATTTACACATGTGCCTTTTCTTCCCTATACATTTGATCATTTCCAGAGCTATGCTACATTTATTTTTTAATTAAAAAAAAAATTGGTTGGGCATGGTGGCTCACGCCTATAATCCCAGCTTCTTGGGAAACTGAGGCAGGCAGATTGCTCGAGCCCAGGGCTTTTTTTTCAAGACCAGCCTGGGCAAAACGGCAAAACCTAGTCTCTACAAAAAATAAAAAATTTCCCTGGGCATGGTGGCATGCAGCTATAGTCCCAGCTACTTGGGAGGCTGAGGTGGAAGGATTGCTTGAGTCTGGAGGCTGCAATAAGCCTTGATTATGCCACTGAATTCTAGCTTGGGCAAGAGTGAGACCCTATCTCAGGGAAAAAAAAAAAAAAAAAAAAAAGATCACTTAACAATTCCAGCATCATGCAACATGCAACTAACATGCAGGGCTATTTCTACAATTTTTTAATGGAAGCAAATAGAAATTTCTTTAATCTTCAAATTTGAAGTGTCTTAATTTTTTTCTCCAACTAGCAAAAGTGAGAAAAATAGTTATTTAAATTCTTTCAACATGTTTAAAATGAATCATACAAGAGGATTATTGCTTGAAGGAGAAAAAAAGATGTATTCTAGATAAAAGATGGTTTTATAAATAAATGTTATATGCGAATTTACTCTGAAATACTATGATTTTAAAAAATGAGCCTAAGAGTCAAATTCGAAATGAATTAGGGGGTCTTCATAAACAATATTTCTCTTCAAATGCTTCAAATAACTTGACAATGTCACATATATGAGAACTTAAAAGTTACAGCAAAAATGTTTAAGAGTAGCAAAAGGATTAGTTAGAAGCAATCCTTTAAGGATCTGATGATAGCTATGAACCTTTTCCCTAGAAAAAAGTACAACCTACAAAATAGAGTATGTAATTTTGAGTACTAAGTGTCCCTGCTTTATAGAATGTCTACTAGTACTATCTTCTTTTTTTTTAAACTTTTATTTTAGGTTGTATCTTGATGGGTTAGATACAGATGTTTATAAAAATAGCTTTGCTTATGGCTGTGAATGATGGCTGCTGGAAGAGAAAAAATAGTCCACAACTTATAAGAACAGAAAAGATGAAGCCCAAATGAGGAGTTTTTCCAATTTAAGCTGGCTCAAGATCAGTTGGTTCTTTTCTCCAGGGCTCCTAACTTCATAAGGAGTTATGAATCAGTCCTGGTCCTATGTAACATAAATATTAAAAAGTAAAAAAAGCACATGCATATGCCAAGTCTATTTCTTTTTTCCTAGATAAGAGAAACTTCACTGATCTCCTTAATTCCATCTTCCTCCCATCAACAGAGCAGCCAGAATGATCCTATTAAAATGTCAGGCTGACCAATGTTATTCTTTTGCTCTAAAATCCTACAATGGCTTTCATCTTACTCAGAAAGAATGCCAAACTCTTTACAATGATCTATAAGACATTTGGCACCCTTATCTCTGATTTCATCTCCCATAACTTTCTCAGTTATTAACCCTGCTCTATTCATATTGGCCTCCTGTTCCTTGAACATCCCAGGCATCCACCTCTCCCAGGGCTGCCTGAAATGCTCTTCAGCCAGATAAACACATGACTTGCTTTCATTTTCTTAGACTTTTTCTCAAAAGTCACTTTCTTTATGAGGTCTTCCCTGGGCACTTTATATAAAATACCAGTATCATCCTGGCTTCGATACTTATTAGATTCTTTCCCTATTTGATTTTTCTCATGGCACTTATCACTATTTAACATACTAAATATTTACTTATGCCTCGGTAATATTTCTGACTCCCTTATATGAATGTGAGCTTCATAAAGGCAGGGTTATTTTTAAAAATATGTTTGTTGCTTAGGTGTGGTGGCTCACACCTGTAATCCCAGCATTTTGGGAGGCCAAGGCAGGCGGATCATCTGAGGTCAGGAGTTCGAGACCAGGCTGGTCAACACAGTGGAATCCTGTCTCCAATAAAAATACAAAAAATTAGCCGGGCATGGTGGGCTACTTGGCAGGTTAAGGCAGGAGAATTGCTTGAATCCAGGAGGCAGGCAGTGGTTGTAGTGAGCTGAGATTGCCCCACTGCATTCCAGCCTAGCTGACAGAGTGAGACTCCGTCTCAGAAAAAAAAAAAAAAAAAGTTTATCTATCTCTGTATTTTCATTTGTTTCTGTATCCTTTACTTAGGTGCTTAATAAATACTTGCAGCTATAAATATAATTGAATGAACACAGCGATTTGTTCAAGTTCACAAAACCAAGAAGCAGCAGAGTAGCAATAAACAAAGGCAGAACTATCCTAATGTTGAAATCCATATTCTTTGCAATATCGCCGAAGCACCATGGGACAGAGGAAATAAGTAGATGATTCAAATCACTATAGAAGACATCTAGAAAGAGGACATTTAAAACTATTACTGTCTTTGATTCTTTCCACTGTTATTAGATTTTTTAAAAACCACTTATTTCTTCAAGAAAGTAAATAAGGTATTCAAAAGTAAAGAAAAAGGAAGAAAGTAAACTTTTGTTGAGGAGGTTTGAAAGCTTATAAGAAAAAAAGAGCAACAGTTAGAAAACACTGCTCTGAAGGGTATCATCATGGAGTATCAATTTGCTTTTAAAACGGTTATCATGCAAGGTTATCCTTCATAAAATATACCATCAATACTTTTCACATATTCCAAATACTCAGCTCTAATTTCACTATATAAAGAATTAAATTTTAAATAGGGAATATTATTATATAAACTGTCATGGTTTGTTTTCTGAAGTTACACAAAAGCACAGTTCCCGGTGCTAAACTCATCAGAAGAAAGGAAAAGTGGAGATACTCTAACCTCGTATCAATTTATTTTATGAAACACTTAAAACCCAAACTTCACTGGCTCAGATAATTAATCACTGGAGACCTAAAAGAAATGAGCTTGTTAAGTAGGAAGCAGAAGAAATCACTTCCTTGTACTCTTGATGATAGGTCAATATTGATCCATTACCCGTACTGTGTTCCAGCAATGGTGAAATTAGAGAGCCAAAACAAAAGCCCAGGCCAGGGATCAAAACTACAATTTTGATGCAATTCTGATACAACTGTCTACCAAATAAGTAAAGGAAATGAGTAAGGAACCCTAGACAGAAAAAACAAGTAACACTCTTGCTTTTTTGAGACATGGTAAAAAAAAAGATACCTGAGTCTCTCCTTAACCTTCCATAAGTATAACACTAGCAGAAAAGTAAAGATAAATACCAAATAATCACAACAGACCTTGCACCTCAACTATGGAATGGTTGAAACTGTGTTAAAGAGTCTAACTTCCACCTAAAGGTGCTATCCATTACTAAGTGTTAACCAATTTCTGCCTTAAGAAAACAGCAGGGGGATGGGAAGGGTGGGGGTGGGGCTTAGTTCTGAATTAAGAAACAAGACATCAGGATTTTCATGTAAAATTCCATGTGTAAGTATTTTATGAAATACTATGAAAGATAAACTGAAACTTTTTGGGATTGCATTCTTTCCTTGGCCCAGCAGTTTGTAATTTATGACCTTGGTTATATGTATGGCTCTAAAAACTACACAGTACCTGTAGTTAGAAGCTTCATGACTAACTCCACCTTGAATGGTAAACAGTAAAGCTGAACAGTATAGGGATTAAAGATAATCGGCCTTAGAGTGAGACGAATAAGAGTGTGTGTGTGTGTGTGTGTGTATATATATAAAATGAATATGTGTATATATAATAAGTGTATATACATATAACGACTGTGTATATATATATCTATAGATAGAGATATATAAGTTGATTCACTTTCCTAAACGTCATCTGTAAATGGGGATGATACTATTGAGAGTTGTATACAGTAAGAAATAAAATAGCATGTGAAAAAAATTTATTAAGTACTTCTAACATAACAGTTATCATAATTATTTTTATCACTGTTTCATCATGGAATTTTATCATTCCTTGCTTTTTAAAATCATGTACTATAAACCCAGAAAGCACCAATCTAAAAGTATGAGAACAAGTTTTATTTCTCTAAAACCCAAAAAATACTTTCATACTTGAGGAAAAATGAGGAGAGGGGATCATGGAGATTGAACTTGTAATTTTTAATAGTATTCTTCTATTTGTTAAAAATGGGATGTTTTGTATTTTGTTGTTAGATTTTACATATATAATATATATATAACTATAGTTTTATGCAAAATACAAAAGTAAAAATATTTTAAAAACAGAAAATAATACATCTTTTCTTCTTCCTATCCTTATGCATTATATCTTAATTTACAGATGTTTTACAGGTTTTTGGTGGTTTTATGCTTTTTTTGTGGAATTAACCACATTCAAACTAATTGAACTAATTAACACTGGCACATGTTGTATGGTACACAAAATTATAACAGAAAGATATCAAGAAACAGGGAATGAAAATGTTGAATGTACACAACAGGAATTTCAGTTGTACAGATTACCTGTTCAAGAGGAACATGATTCACCAAGCCACTGACAACTGTCCTTGGGGCTATTTCTCCAACATCTACTTCTTCTACATACAAAGAATCTGCATCAGGGTGTTTTCTGGCAGTTATGATGCAACCAATTCGAAGATCCAGACGGGAAACATCTATTGGCTTAGAGTCGGCACTTCCAGCTACTGATTGCTGTTTTTTCTCCTTCTTCTCTCCTAAAAAGTATTTATGAATGGATAAACATCAGAAATAAAACCAAACAAAAAAACACTATGAAAACTCCATGGTATCAATATTGAAGAGCTTAAAAGGAAAAAACAAAAGAACGTTTATCTCCTACCTTCACTTAAATAATAACAAAGAAAAAAATTATCCAAGTCATAAAATCTTGAATCCTATTTTATCTATTTCTCTGTTGTATTTCTATGTGAAGACATGGTGTGAGGTTGGCAAACTATGGCTCATGGGACAAATCCAGCCTGTTGCCTGTTTTCAAAAATAAAGTTTTACTGGAAGGCAACCATATTCATTCATTTACATATCATCTATGGGTACTTTTGCAACGGGGCAAAGTTGAGTAGTTGTGACAAAGGCTTTAGGCAGAAAAAGTTTGCCTTTCCCTGAAACAGGACAACAGAGAAACCTCTAAAAATTTTTACTACGACTCTTTGGAAGGTGATAAATACTTTACTTAGAAAGAACACCACAACCAGTACCCAAATGACAGAATGAACTAGAGTGGAATACAATTTCACTGATAAAATATTTTTCTCCTCACTTATATAAACTTATAAGTATGTAATTAATTTCTCCGTTTCTTAGATTTCCCTGAAGATGTATTAGGATTTCAGGGTTATCCACAGTCACTATTTAAGCAGATAAGAATATTTTATTCTGATTATGTTTTCATAATTACATTTTTATTTATTTGCTGATAATGTATCTCTTACTAACACATGATTATTTTAGCTACTGAGTTAATTGTAACCTGCAAAGAGGACTCATATTCTGTAGGTTTACAATTAGCTTTTCTGGCCCCAAAAAAGTAAAACCAAAATAAAACCTTATTTACCTTTGAATCGAAAGTATAAAGATGAGCTGTTGTAGCTTGGAAGCATTCTTTCTCAAGTATAGATTTATTTAATCTTTCAACATATATTTACTGAGTGCTATGACACCGGAAATAGTAAGATGGGCAGTCCATATTGTCAAGGCACTCAGAATCTCTTTTAAAGAAGACAGACATGTATACGTATAATGAATATGTGATAAACATTACCTACACAAAGAAATATAAAAACTCAGTGAAGAATAATTATGCATGAAGCAGGAAAGGAGGATTCTGTGTAAAGGTACTCATAATTCATACAACAATAAGTTTACCAAAGAGAGGATGGAATTAACTTAAAATACTGGCCAATTTTTAATCTCATTAGCAAGTTTTAAAAAAAATTCCATTTTCCATAAAGAAATTAGCAAAAGTTTTTTAAATGGTAAAAATCCAAATTATACAGAAAAATATGTACAATAAAATTACCAGAATATACCAAAAATCTTAATTTTTGTGTGATAAAGTATATGCATTTACTTAAAAAATATTGTACTATAACAATATATCTATATTTGTATGTATTTTAAAACTCGAATCTACTTCCTAGGCATTTGAAATACTTTTATCAGGAATTCCCATTCTAGAAATGATTGCAAATATTAAAATCTATACCAAGATATTTGTTAATTATCATAGGGAATTTTGGAAATATTTCACTGACAAATGGGTGATGCTCAATTAAGATATGTGGCAGTCTGGCTGGGCATGGTGGCTCACGCCTATAATCCCAGCACTTTGGGAGGCTGAGGCAGGTGGATCAACCGAGATCAGGGGTTCGAGACCAGCCTGACCAATATGGTGAACCCCTGTCTCTATCAAAAATACAAAAATTAGCCAGGTGTGGTGGCATGCACCTGTAGTCCCAGCTACTCGAGAGGCTAAGAGAGAATTGCTTGAACCCGGGAGGTGAAGGTTGAAGTGAGCTGAGATTATGCCACTGTACTCCAGCCTGGGTGACAGAGCAAGAGTCCGTCTCAAAAAAAAAAAAGAAAAGAAAAAAGATATGTAGCAGTCTGGAAAGATTATATGGGCACCACAGCCCTTGCATGAGCAGAATCTGGCAGTCTTAGCTAGCAGCTAAACACGGATGGAACAGCCCTCTATAACCAGCATCGTCTAATATGGTAGCTGCCAGCCACACAGGTTATTTCAATTTCAATTTAAAATTACTTTAATTAGAAATTCAGTTTAGTCATATTACCCACATTTCAAATCTTTAATGACCACATGTGGTCACTGGTTACCGTGTTGGATAATGCAGATATAGAGTATTTCCATTATCACAGGAAGTTATATTGGACAGAACCGTTCTAATCCTATAACTCCATTTGTTCATGTGGTCCTGTGTGCTCCCTCTTCCATCAAAGGAGAGCCTTGTTGCCTTCTCTAACTAGAAGACTGATTAATCCTGAATCAGAACAGTGCACCCTCCTTAGAGAACAGAATATGGATTCCACTAAGTTTGCAAGAACAGGTTATACAGTTGTTTTGTGTCTACTTCTTAACATATTTTATAAACTAGAAGAATTAGTCCGACTCGCTTTCATTATAATCATACCACCTAGTGGTGAAGTTGTATAGCAGAGGCTGTACAGCCCCTACCTACTTCTAACTAAGAGGTTACTGATGTTTGTCAAAGGAACTGGCAAGTGATTTAGAGGCTAAACTGGCTTGGGTTAGTTCATAAATCCCTCTGTCATGTTATATTTTCCAAAAAAAAAAAAAGTAAGTTAAAGTATAATGAGAGATATTCATAATTATTTATAAAGGCACCTTTTTAGACATATCTGGGGAAAGGAAGTCAGAAATCTTAGTTCAGACAGTCTGCTTTGACTGGTGGAATGTTCTTTTCTTTTCCTATCTTCACAACTGGTCCTAAGCCAGTTTCCTATCTCTGACTTCTCTCAAACCATGCCACAAATAGATACCAAAATTCAGCCACACCAAACTACATATGGGTTTCTATACTTAATGTTTACTGTCTTATGTTTTAACTTATGCCAGTCCCTCTGCCTAAAATGCCACGTTTACCCCGTTAATCTGGTCAATACTCACACACCATTTAGGACCCAGTTTGTATGTTCCAATACCATATTGTTCCTAATTTTATCCTAGCTCATGAAAGTTGAACTTTATTTTTGATACTATTATTATCATTATCAAAATTTGACATTTTCTGATAATCCAGTCAAGAGCTAAATATGTTTAAAGGTCGAAAATACCTTTTTTTTCAATTTTCTCTTTTGCTTTCTTTTCGTCTCCTGTTCCTCCTTTTATCTGTTCTTTGGTACCAGAAGATACAGCTGTTACTGGTGTAGACTGTACCACATTTTCAGAAACCATAGAATTAGCTTGCAGTGGAGTACCAGATGGAAATGGTATTTGCTTCACTGAGACAGAAAATGAAATAATGTCATTCATATTAAACCAATAAATATGATAAAAAATATGAAATTGTGAACCATAAATAGAAACTTTTTAAATGAAAAATTCACTGTATATGGCTATCAAATATCCACTGTCTGAGAGTATAAAATGGCTGCCAAAAAATTAAGCATATTTTAGCCATTATTGAGGTATCAAAGAATAAAGGCATGATTCCCATTTAATTAATAACTACTAAACTAAGAAACCTGCAGATAAGAACAACAGCTAACATGTATTATGAACTTACTATGTCCCAAACACTTTTCAAAATGCTTTATACGAATTAACTCATGTAATTCTCATACTCTAAGAAGTAGGTTCTATTCATGCCCCCATTTTATTGATAAATCTGAGTCATTCAGAAGTTATGAAGTTGTCCAAGTTGCCTGGATATAGATTCTTACTTCTTTCCTCACTGTCAGTGTGACTGGCCAACTTCTTAACTTCTGGATTACTCACTTTCTATATTTAATTACCTCCATTTTGAATTTCTGCCTGAATTAGCTCTTGTTTCAGTTCTTCAATTTCTTTCTTCAGTTTAGCATTTTCAACTCGAAGTTTCTTCTCTTCCCTCAAAGTTGCTTGCAAAACTAGGATCAAGAACATCTAGTTAAAATACATTTTTTAAAAAAGGTTTTGTATGAATACTATTTGAAAAGAAGACAGCCAGTATAACTAGAGCTAGGATAATACTAGCTCTAGTGTAACCAAATGTTTGGCCAGTGCCTTTATGCCAGTTTAGTATTTATTAAAACAACATGATATTTAAGAGAGAGTGAAAGGGAGAGAAAATATATGAAATAAGAGTAAAACAGAAAGACTGTTTATGAATCATTTTCCTAACTCCTATTAAGATGCTAACTAAGATCAAATTAACACCTTTTCAGCATTGCAGCTATAATAAAGGGCAATAAATAACTTAAGAAGCTGGCACAAAAGTGCCTATGTGGCCAGGCGCAGTGGCTTATGCCTGTAATCCCATAATCCCAGCACTTTCAGAGGCAAGAGGATCACTTGAGCCCAGTAGTTTGAGACCAGCCTGGGCAACATAGCAAAACCCCATCTCTACAACAAATACAAAAAGTAGCTGGGGGTTGTGGTACATTCCTGTGGTTCCAGCTACTCAGGAGGCTGAGGTGGGAGGACGGATTGAGCCTTGGAGGTTGAGGCTGCAGCGTGAGCCGAGATAGTGCCACTGTACTCCATCCTGGGTAACAGAGCAAGACCCTGTCTCAAAAATATTAAAAACAATAAAAAATAAAATGTCAATAACAGATACTGAAAAAAAGAGAAGCATTATATTAAATTATACATTTTTTTTATGAAGTCTGAGATGTTACCACACAAGCAAAAACTATTCTCATGTCTTTCTTTTTAGTCATTACCTTTTAAAAGAAGCTGAATATTGCTAAAGTCTGAATTAAGCTAATCAAACATTCAATGAGCGAAATAACTCAAGGATTTGCTCAAAATATAATGTATGTGTTAAAGGTGTGCAATGGGGCAACAAAAATATGAGAGAAAAATAATGGTTCTCAGTGGGGTTGGTACTGCTTTGTAGGTAGGATTTTGAAAATCTGTAGGATTATTTTTGATTGTTAGTACTGGCATTTATTGGGCAGAGGCCAAGAATGCCAGATGTCCTGCAGTATGCTGAATACTCCTACAAAATGAAGAACTGTTTCACATTCTGCAGAACTTTCTAGTGGCCTATTATAAATTTGCATAGGTAAAAATCCTATTAACAATTATTTGAGCCTAGATTTTAACTATTCTTTATGTATAAACACAAAGTATTTTTAAGCATGCTTATTATACCCTAAATTTTCTATGAATCAAGTACCACATAAATCAAGAGTAGACTGTACCTCGTTTTATTCAAAGTATTATCTAATCAATCACTCATCATTTTGAATAAATCATCTACATCACTATCTGCTTCTGGTATCTGAGATACCCACACAAAGGCAGTCTGACTATACACCTATACTAGTTGGCATTGTACCTATTGCATTCTTGATGATTCCTTGTATGTGAATCATGTGGCATGTGACCCTGTTACACTGCCTTTAGTGGTATAATCCTGCTGAAGCATTACTTACTGAAATACATATTATTGTTACTACTACTTATACCTTTCTTTTTATTTCTCTTCTCTATTATATATAGGATTAAGATATGTTTTAAAATTATATATAGGTAGGTTATTTTTCTAGGAAATGTTTTCCTTACAGGATATTAACAGAGATTTTATAAAGCATTTATTCTAAATTGGGAGCAATTTGACCAAAAACTACCAGCATAGGCTACCAAAGAATAATATAAAGGTGAAGAATAAGTAGAAAGATTTTCGAACTGGCAAAACTAAAATGCTTGTCAAGATGCTATGAAATGGCCACCTATAGAAGACAAAATTCGATTTATAACATATATTATATTCTACAAGCAATGACCATGTCCAATCTCTTCATCTTATTAATAAAAAGAGAGTAAGAATTTTAAGAAAAATAATTTTAAAATCTCAAGAAACATTATTAAAAAAGAAACAAATAAAGTGGTATGGTAAAATTAGAAAAAAAAATTGACAACGTTTCTGGAGAGTAAATACAGGTTTTTGTAAGCCAATAGCTTATAAAATGTAGGAAAGTATTTCTACTAGTGACAGCAAAAGATTTTGAAATTTCTATTCTGACATTGACTATTGAGAATAAAATACATTTAAACAAACAAAACCAAAGCCAACTGAAGTCCTGAAGGTAGAGGTTCAGGTTTGATATTTTTCCACATATAACAGAAACTTCTAAGTAAAACTTAAATAACTTATATGGTAAACATTATTACCTCTCCGTCAATGTATGAATTCATTTTAAGTATCTCCTTAAAAATTTAAAATTTTCTTACTTGCTTTCTCCTTAAGTAGAGAAATTTGCTGCTTAAGATATTCAATGATTTGATCTGCCTCTGCACCCTTCTGCTCCAGTCTCTTCAGAACAGCATCATTATTTGCCATTTTTGCCAAGAGACGGCAGAAAATCCTAGATGAAAAAATAAAAGTCATAAATTACACTGTGAAAAGAATAAATTTATACTGTAGGACATTATGAAAAAGCAGTCTGAAAGGAAAAACATTTTCTACTGTAATAGATAAATATGTTAGAATGTACTGTAATAGATAAATATGTTTCCTATGGAGAGCAACAAGCCAAACAAATAGCAGAAATGCTAAGTAGAATAATTCCTGAATCTATTTAGAAGAGGAAATATAGTTTGTTGCTAAATGCAGAAAACAGGTTATTTAGCCACATTTAAGGTTGAAAGGTTTTAAAGAAAGCTTCAGGTACACTAAGAGGTAAGAATACCAATAATCTTAACTATGCTAATGAGAATTACACCTTTGTTCCAAAGTAAAGAGTTGCTGATTTCATTCCTTTTATATTTCTATATACTGGATCTTTCTACTGTGTATTCACGTAGGTACAATTTTCAAGAAAAAAAATGTCAATTAGGAAAGACAAATATTAAAAGAAAAAATCAACAATTAAGAAAATATTAATCATATGCTTGTTCAGATATAATGTCAACATATACCATTGTCTTTATTTTAAAAATTAGAATTTTATTTTTATAATAAATTCAGAGAAATTTAAAAAAAATACTATCAAGGTACAGAAAAATGTATTCAATAAACATTCTGAGATTAATTCACCATGTTAAAGTTTAAACTGCCACATACTAAAAAAAATAATATACTGACAATGGAGAGGGTTAATCGTTAGTAATACTATGAACTGTTCTTTTCTACCTGATTTAACAAGAATTTATAATTCAAGGTATAACAATGATATAAGCATTGCTGAAATAATTTTCACTTTAAATAAATGAAGCAGCACTCAATATTAATGGTGAAAGTTTGAATAAAAACTAGATAAGACACATAGTAACAGATTGTTTGAAAATTTCAAATTATTATATAATATCAATCTTATATAAAAAATATTCTGAAAAGCCACAATAAACTGCCTGGTATTTATTTTTGAGGTGACTGTCTAGACCTGTTGGCTCATTTTTGAGCATTAGTCTATACTTAAATATCAGTTAAGACACTAGTTTTCTAGTTTTTTTCTTAATTTTGAAATTTGAACAAGATGATTTGAGCTATATCTTTTCAAAATGTATTTTTCTAAAATGTACCACTAATTCACATTCATTTTAGTATTATTCATCAAAGATGTCTTGACTAGAGATGTAAAAGTTGCCAATTCTGCCTAATCAGATACTATAAGGTTTGTGACAGCTATATTTCACCTATTGAGTATATTTCATCATTACTTACATTAGACTAAAGTAGAAAGACATTAAAATAAAGAAATGCTGTAACTAAGGATACCAACATTCAGAAGACCACAGTTTTGTTTTTTTTTCACTTTAACTTTCTTCATATATCCATTTCTATTAAGATATTTTCTCTACAATTCTGGCTTTGCAAACGTTTAAGTAACAATATGGTATTCTGTGTTCATTTTGGTAAAAATAGCAGAGTTTAAAAGGTGGCATCTTCATTAGAATTTTTGTGCTTTTTTGGTCGGTATTTTTCTAAACTGTTAAAATAATAGTCCGTATAGAATAATGCTCATAAATAAGCCAACAGTTCTAGACAGTCACTTCAAAAGTAAATACCCACCAAGTTGTTGAAACTCATGTTCTGACTCATACAAAAACATTTAAAAAATCTGCTAGGACTAACAGTAATTTGGAAAATAGAGATAATAAATCTAGCCTAAGAGAAAAAAATACAGTTTTACTGAGTGGATAAATTTGTTAACTATTTACAAAATATAATTAGAATAATGAGTTACACAAAATATGACCTTACAATACATATTGAAGAACAAGCGTAAGTTTAGGAAAGAGAATATCATGTTTCAAAATACAGATATACAAATGAACTAAACACTAAACACACATATGCAACTACTAAGAGGAAACAATGTGAGAAAAAGAAGTGATAAAACTTTTCTTTTGAGACAGAGTCTTGTTTCTCACCCAGGCTGGAGTGCAGTGCCATGATCTTGGCTCACTGCAACCTCCGCCTCCTGGGTTCAAGCTATTCTCCTGCCTTAGCCTCCCAAATAGCCGGGATTACAGATACCTGCCACCTGGCTAATTTTTGAATTTTTAGTAGAGATGGGGTTTCATCACGTGGCCAGGCTGGTCTCAAAATCCTGACCTCCCTCAACTGATCTGCCCGCCTCGACTTCCCAAGGTGCTGGGATTATAGGTGTGAGCCACTGCACTGGTGCCCAGTCTCTAATTCTCCAGTCCTACATAACTGGTTATCTGGAAATATTATTCATGATGCCAACATTAAAAATGTCTCATCTCGTGAAATCTAAAAATATTTCACTTCTAGTTATGTCTGTGTCTTAACAGAACTTTTCTCAAATGCTAAAAGCCATTTGTTGTCTTTAGAACAGAAGCTCTGAAAACAGGTTTTCTAACACTTGTTGATTAATTATCATTTAAATTTTTAAAAAATATAAGTTGGGTGCATACGTTTATGTTAATGTTTTCTAGTAACATGCAGATAATGATCACTAGCACTGGCAAAGGAACATAGGTTTTTTTCAGAGTGTTTATAAACAAGCTTTGGGTCAATCATATACTTAGGCTGTGGGATCTTGGTAAAATTATCTAAATTTTCTATACTTCATTTTCTTAATTTATAAAATTACTTGTACCTGATTTCACCTCCTACTTCCTTGTCACCTCCTTTCAGGGCTCCTTTTTCTTTATCTGTCCCATTAATGATGATGTTCTTTAGGGTTTGGTCTTAACCGCTAATCTTTTCTAGGGATCACAAACTAGCCTGACAAAGTTCAGGGGTATCTTTCTTTTCCAGGGCTAACAGTGTTGGAAATAACTGATGTGAATGTCTTTAAGTAAGACAGACAGACACTTTACTACTCCCTGTTGTCTGCTATTTATATTACCTGCCAGGTTCCTAAAATAAGTTCATGACCCGAACTTTGTACTCGCTGATTTTGTGTCATGTGCTGGGTTTATAGTAGAGAATAAAAATAAACATGTTCTTTGAACTAACTAAGCTTTCAGACAAATGGGGGAAACACAGTTGAAGACATGTTTTAAAATAATGTTATGCTTAGGGCACAGCGATAGTTTAACAACAATACTGCTTAGAGCTCAAACAAATCTTTTACCATTCAACCCAGTACTCATTTCATTAATCTCTATGCCAATTACTCCCCTGTGATTTTTCAATTTTACACTGAATATAAGTTAACCTTCAAAATTTTAAATCCTCAGAGTTTCTAATATGCTAATATGTATAAGGTTTCTCACAGATGATAATAACAACTACATATATTTGTAGAACATATACTATGGCTGGCTAAATGCTTTACACAAGTCAATTTCAAATATTGTAATAATCTCCATTATACAGAGAAGAAAACTTGAATTAATATTAATTTGCCTCACGTAATACTTAGTAAATGAGGACTGAAACTCAAGTCTGTCTGATGCTGCAGTTAGCTCTTTTAATGCTCTAGCTATAATTTCTCTAAAGGATATAAATACAAAGCATTTTCCAGTATATTTCATGACAGAATCCTAACCCAGGAATACCTATTAACATTCGTTTGAACTAGTATTCTCTAGAACAGTTTGGGAAATGCTGGTTTAAGTCTCTGGATTAAAATTAAAAAAAAATCAAGACTGTGAGATTAAAATAGATATAACAATTACATGCACAGTAATTGAAAATATAAAACATTTATGAAGAGAAAAGCACAGAAAACAGTAGACCAAGTATGTTAATTGTGTTTGATTGGTGAGAATCAAGACTTTTTCTTTTTCCTGTACTAAATTAAAATGGTAATAATGCATTTTTTATATCAAAAGCTTTTGAAACATATTATCTAAATCATTCTGCCCCTTCACATTAATTTTGTCCTTCTCAATGTTAATTATCATATTTCATCAAAGCTAAAAAGCCATTCATCATATGATACCTCTAATGCAGAATCTCAAATACTGTACATGAATTTATAGTACACATTAATCATTAAAATATACATACAAAAGATGATTTTTGAGATTCTGAGATCTTCATGATCATTTTTGTTCACTCAGCAATTTCCTCAGGAGTCCTTCCCACCCCACCTACATTGCCTGCGATCTCTTTTCAAAAGCCAAATCTCTGTCCTACGATGACAACATTGGGAATCAAACATAAGTCAGTTACTACTTTGAAATCAAAGTTTTACAAGCAGATTTTTAATTTTAGAATTCCTATGCTATATAGGAACTCTACACAAATTTGAAAGTGTCTCTACTCAAAACCTCTAATTACACTATTTCGAAATTACAGTAGGTAAAAATTTACATTTTTGTTGGAAGCTTTAAATACTGTATTTCAAGAAATCTAAAATGCCATCAATTGTAAAATGGCTTCAATCCCAAGAAGCTCTATTATTTTATGTACCAGTATGAAAAAAAAAACCACTATTGAATCAACTGACCCAATGCTTTCTTATCACTTAGACATATCTACATTATTTATTAAAAGACTTCTTTCACATTTAACCCTGGATTTTTATCTTGTATCACCCTTTAGTTTTCCCTCATACACAGTAACTTTTCATTCTAATGCTGATCATAATCTTCTAAATGATCTTTAAAAGGGAAATTAAACTCAACAACTATATGCCAACACTGCACATATAACTCAAACTGAAATAATGAGAAGATTAAGTTATGACTAAGTGTGTGTAAGTGTGGGCAATGACAAATATCTCACAACTGCCAATTCATCTACAGTGATTTAAAGATGTCAACAATTTAAAAATCATCCCTATTTCAGAGATGTATATATGAGAAAAATGTGTATATCAGAATTGATAGACTATAGTAATTTTAATCATTTTTTTCCTTTCTTCTCCTTCCTTCATTCCTCTTCTTGCCTTCCAACTTCTTTCCCTGATTTGCGATTTGCTACACAGTCTAGTTACTGGATATCTAAGAATGTTACAGTATACATAAAATACCCTACACTGAAAGAACGTCCCTATTATAGTGTTAAGCAATGTGGTACCTTTTAGAACTAGGTGAAAATTCCTGCTAGGACTTAAATCATATGTGTCAAAAGTCAGAATTTAAAGAAGAAAATTAAATACACTGAGAACAATGCATCTCAAGACACTCAAAATATGTAAGTGCAGCAACCAGCAGTAATTCCATAGGCCTTTTATCAACCTTTGCCAAAATCTATAAAAAGAATATCTAAAATTGCTTTTTTATGAAAGTTCCTATTTATTCTTGTTTCCCTTACCAGAGAGCCTGCTTTCCCCTTACTGATGAGAACACAGGGGGTCCTGGGTAAAGAGTCCATAAAATTTAAAAAGGAGTATGCCTTGGCCTCCCATGACCCTCTTACCTCACAATAAGGCCATCTTTTACCTGGTTCAGATTTGCAGACTAGGTCCATTAGATACCTTGTCATTAAATACCTATAATATACCCTAATCTTTGTAATCTTGACAGGTATTATTTCCATTTTATAGACAGATCCAGGAAAATTACATGACTTATCGGAATCCCTTCAAGTATCACAGAGCAAAGCCATGATTTTAACTTGCGTTTGCCACTCTGAAACTCACACTGGAATTCCTTTTTAAAGTGTCCTTCAAAGTCTAATTAAATAAAATTAACCCTGTCATCTATAATACTCTTACATATCCAAATTAAGTACATCAAGAATATCACTGGCCATTTTTTACCACCCATAGTCAAACCACCATTATGCTTCCTCTGGATGATTGCAACACTCTCTTTATTGGTCTCTTTTCTCCTACCACGCCCTCCTCTGTGTATTTTCCTTTATGAGTGACCCTCTTAAAAGGAAGTCAGATTCCATCACTCTAATGCTCAAAACCCTCCAAAGTCCTATTTCATTTAGAATAAAAGTTAGACGTCCTCAAGATCTTCATGACTTGCTCGCCTTGATTTAATCTCCAGTGAAGGACTAAACCCTTTACTCAACTCTGACCTACAGGCTTCCTTGCTATTCTAGCAGGTTTCTGCTTCATGACCTTTGCAATGGCTGGTCCCTCTGTCTGACTGCACTTCCCCAAGATATTCGCATGGTTACATCTCCCACTTCTGTCAGCCCTTTACTTCAAAGTTATCTTTTCAGCAAGACCTTCCTGTGTCACTCTATAACCTTCTTCCCTGCTTTGTATTTCTCTTCAGGACTATCACGACCTAAAATACAGCATGTTTCTAATTACTTTGCTTAGAATGTGCCTTCCTCACTAAAATGTGAGCTACAAGTAGACAAAGATTTCTGTCTGTCTTGTTCACTGCTCTTCACCTAATGTCGAGAACGGTGCCTGGAATAAACGCTTAATAACTATTCGCTGAATGAATAAATTCCCGTCTTCACCCTTCTCTCCCCCAAAGCACCCAAGTCCTTTGACACACACATTCACATAACAGTAAATACGCTTAGGGATCGATATTTTTCGGTAGCATTCTTAACTTAGCCCTGCATCCCATTTCTCAAACGTGGCTCCTTTAGAAGGAGGTCTCAAGCTCTTTCCTGTTTCCTCAGGCCAGGGCTGGTCCTGGTGCGAACGGACTACCCGTTAGCAACCGCAGGCCAGGTCCTCTCTCCTGGAGGCAAGTTACAGAAAGAAGACCCCTACGATCGCAATCCGCGATCCCCGAGTGAGTGACCCTCCACGACGTCACTCACATGAAGCGGTGGCCAGGGGTTCCGAGAAAGCCACAGCAGGAAGCATGTAGGCACAACCACCCGAGCACTCTAGCAGTGAGAAAGGACCCAATGAGGTGTCCTTGCTGAACGCCTGAGTCTTCTACAGATTCAATCGTCAATTCTTTTTTCCTCTTCCTGTGCTCAGTCCCATTAACCTTCTACACCACGCTCCTCGTCTTCCATTCCCTCACCCAGGATTTCCAATCGCCCCCTCGTCCCCCGGCACCTCTTTCTCTGTCGCTATATTTCATTTCGAGTCCAGTTTGGGCAAGGGGCAGGACGCCACAAGTCGGGGTCTTTCCTCAGTATTGGGTCGCGGTGGCTGTGAAGGCAGAAGAAAAGGCCAGGCTGAGGGGAGGGTGGAGGGTAAATAGCTGGGATCTGTGATTGGGCAAGGCCAGGCTCGCGGTCCTTGCCGGGTTCCGCGAAGGGAACCTTAGCTGACTCGGCTCGCGGGCGAAGGGCAACCTCTGAGCTCCCGGCGTTCCGGGAGCGGCCTCTTTTGTAGGAGCACCTGAAATGCAGCGTCTAGTGCACTAAGTCGTAGCGGCAGCACCAGGCACAGCGACTGCGCTGTGGCCCTGTGTAGAAGCTCCATCCCCCTTGTCTTTGTGTTTGCCTGCGTCCCCAGACTCAGAGGCAGGTATTTGGGTAATCTAGTTTTCCGTGTCGTAGTGGGTGGGGTCTGTGGGAGGTAGAGGACTATCAGGAGCAGTGAGTGGCCCCGCATGTCTTCAGAAGGGATAAGAGAACCGAGCTGTGGAGCTGCTTGCTGATGAGTACTGTCTCCATCCCTAGCTACAGCCCGCCTTTTCTGTGAATCAGGTTCACCTGAGTCCTTTGGGAACCGTAGGCTCAGCAGTCGCTCTGCCACTGCCTCAAAGGAAGGCTAAAGGAGGAGGTTAGAGGATCTAGAATCTGCCCCTCCATTTCTCACCACAGAGGCAGAATTTTGCTTTGATTTGTTTCTGGCGCTCGAGGTTTAGTCAATTGTCGAAGTGTAACACTCTCTTGAGCAGTAGGAGAACGTGAAGCAGTGAAAGGAAATTACTTGAGGATTGTCAGTGGCTGCTTTTCAAGGTCCCCTGTCCTGGTTTCTATCCATCTGGGACAAAAATAACCTCTTGAGAGAATGTATATATAAAATAAATGAATTAGTATCATTTTCCTGTAGAAGAAATGTGAAACTTTTGTTCATGATAAAATCAACATCTTTTGCCCTGTTTTTTACTTTCTCTCCCCATTCGAGTCATTTAACTATAAGTTCTTTGAGGGCAGAGATTCTGACTTGTTCATTATCCTTTGCCCACCGGCTGGAAAAACAACCGACTTAAAATAGGGGCTTCAAAATATTTGTTGAATGAATTAATTTTCAAGCCCAACTGCTTGCACTGTTGTTTGCCTCATCTAATCTCTCACTTCTGCGTTTTGTTTGTTCTTTTCCCCCAGTAGTTTTCTTCCACTCACCAGGTGTAAGCAAATGTCTGTGTGTGCATTTTTGTGTGTGAGCCTTTTTATGTACAACCATCTAAGAGGTAGTGAAAAAAGAACACTGATGAAATCTTTTATGTTAATTAGTGTTTTATCTTTTTCGAGCATTGTGTTTTATTTGGTTATTTTATTTTCAGCTAAGTGATAAAGATATCTGATTGAAAATCAAATAGTTGGCCGGGCGCGGTGACTCACGTCTGTAATCCCAGCACTTTGGGAGGTCGAGGCGGGTGGATCACCTGAGGTCAGGAGTTCAAGGCAGCCTGGCCAAGATGGTGAAACACCGTCTCTACTAAAAATTAGCTGGGCGTGGTGGTGGGCGCCTGTAATCCCAGCTACTCGGGAGGCTGAGGCAGAGAATCGCTGGAACCCGGGAGGTGGAAGGCTGCAGTGGGCCGAGATCATGCCACTGCACTCCAGCGTGGATGACAGACTGAGACTCCGTCTCAAAAAAAAAAAAAAAGTATGGCATAGTAGGATTGAATAATAAGGTACAACTGTGTCACCTGTCCTATTCTCAGTACTATTCTTCAAAGATAACCACTTTTAACCTTTTTTAGGTCTGTAGGTTAAATAATAAGTTAAACCTAGTTAATTCTTTTTGTTGACTTCTTGAGATAGCCCTAAGTTAAACTAATTCTTTTTCTGTTGACTTCTTGAAATAGCCCACACCATTCACAATCTCTCATCTCAGAATTTGGGAATAGTCATAATCATAATTTTTGGCTTTTGTATTGGTTACTTTATAATTCAAAATAATATACGTAAATTTTTCACGTCAACTTTTGAAACTATATTTGACTCCTTGTTTGGTAAAAGAGAAAAGTAGTGATTCTACCTTTTTCTTTATCACCTTAGAAACTACATTTATGCCCACTTTCTCTTAGCTGGACATTTACTTTTACATTGTCAAAGTTGATAATATATTTCTTAACTATAATATTTGCACTTTGTTCACGTGCCAAAAACCAATAAAAAAAATAAAATGTTTACAGTATTATGGCTTTATAGTTGTTATTTAGTGCAAGTCCAAGCTGTATACTTCGATATGTTTTTTTCCCAGAGTTTTAACTTCATGATCCCTGTGCCATAGTAAGAAGATTATTTATGATATCAAGGTCAAATGGGTTTTTCTTTCTTTCCTGCCAAGGGCAAAATATTATGCTGTAATTGAGCATGCTTTATATTTTGGACTATGTAATTACATAGTTTTTAACTATCCCTACTTTCTTAATTGCCTTTCTGCTTTCTCCTGAGGAATAGGTAGGTGGATGTGCTTTCTTCACTGAGTCTTTTCATTCTTTGTATGATGGACATAGAAGCTTCCATTCTTCTGTTTGAAGTTTTTCCCCTTGAAGCCCAATGGCTTTCTGTTTAATTTGAACAAATTGCATTCTAGTCCTTTTGAATTGCTCCTATACTGGGTTTATATTCATTCTTGGGTAAATAACATTGTTTCTTAGCCCCTCACCTTCTGTTATTGGACTTCCCCCTATTCCTCTGTAATATATCCTAAGGAAGCTTGCTCACAAAAGGCATGTGAAAGGTAATTTTATTTTTTAATGTTTGTATGGCTATAAATTATAATTTGCTCTTATGACTGATAATTTGGCTGTATATAGAATCAGAAGTATTTTCCTTCAACTCTCAATCCTTCCATGTCTTCTAACTTTTTTTTCCTTTTTTTTGAGCTGGAGTCTCGCTGTGTTGCTCAGTCTGGTCTGGAACTCCTGACCTCACATGATCCCCCCGCCTCAGCCTCCCAAGTATCTGGGATCACAGGCACATGCCACCGCACCAGGCTCTTTTCAAACTTTCATTATTGCTGATGAGAATGACAGTTTCACTTTAATTTGTTGATAGCGGAATCATTTTTTTCTCTCTGAAATGTTTAAAATTTTCTAGTTACGTTTGATGCTTTGAAAATGTATGGCAATGTTTATCTTCTCATAGGCTCTTAATTTTATTTTTTATGAGATAAAATTGACACATATTAAAACACACTGATTTTAAGTGGTCAGTTTAATGAGTTTTGATGCATGTATTCATCCGTAGAACCACTACCAGCACAATCAAGATAGAAAATATTTCTACCACTACAGAAAGTTCCTCTGTTTCTGTTTATTCAACCCCCCTTCCCCATCTGCAGTACTGTCTTCTGATTTTTATTAATACTGTAATTTAGAACTATAGTTCTGGAATTACATTTAAATGGAGTCATACAGTATGCACTCTTTTGTATCTGCTTCTTTCATAAACTTAATATTTTTGAGGTACATTCATGTTTTGGCCTGTTTGTTCCATTTTTCTTGTTAAATAGAATTTCATAGTACAAGTAATGTTAACTGATTCACTTGTGAGACATTTGCATTGCTTCTGGTTTTTAGCTATTAAGAGTACAGTTCCTGTGAACATACTCATACCAGCATTTTTATGGACAAATATTTTCATTTTCTTGGTTAAACACCTAGTAGGAGTGGAATTTCTGAGTCACAAGTTAGGGATATTTTTCACTTTAGAAGAGTTTTCCAAATATTTTCCAAAATTCTTTTGCCGTTTTACACTCACACTAGCAATATATCAAAGCTCCACTTCCACATTCTCCTCAACACTTGTTATTGCCAGTCATTTTAATTTTAGCCATTGTAGAAGTTAAAGGGATTCTCATTTGCATTTCTCCCAATTAATGATATTAAGCAGTTTTTTCATGTGCTTATTGACTTTTCATGCCTTGTGTGAAAATGTATTTGTGACTTTTACCTATTTATGTATTGGCTTGTTTTATTATTGAATTGTGGTATTTATAGACTCCGAATACAGGTCAATTATATATAGACACACATATATTTGATTTTAAAAGGTCCTATGTATACATAATGTCATATGTATATATAGACAGATATAAATAATATTTCCCTTTAACTCGAAGTTTTATTTTCTCAGGTGCCTTTTGATATGCAGATGTTTTTAATTGGTGAAGTCTACTTTGTCAAAATTGTCTTTTGCGACTAGTGCTTTGTTATATCATGTCTAAGAAATCTTTTCCTAGCCTAAGGTTGTAAAGATACTCTCTTATGTTTTCAATGAGAAGACTTAACAGTTTTACCTTTACATTGAAACCTATGATCCATTTTAGACTTTTATGGATGTATCAGTAGAAGTTAAGGTTATTATTTTTTATATGAATATCTTTTTCCAGCACCATTTGTAAAAAAGACTTTCCTTGAACTCTTTTGAGTTCTGTTGAAAATCTATTTTATTTAAAAAATTTTAAATTATGAAATATGTGGTATTAACACACACATAGATAAATATAGAGCATGGAAATTACCAAGCATAATGATAACATGAACACCCATTAATTCACCAGCTAAAAACTAGGCTATTATTCAAGATTTTTGAAGCTTCTTGTGGATTTTTCCCTAACCTTACCTCTGCTTTAATTTGATAGTAACCATATTCTGAGTTTTTTTTTTTTAAATTCCCTTACTTATTGAACATGTTCTTACAATAGATGTAAGTATTCCAGAATTATTTTTTTGTTTTGTTTTTGAGTTTTATAAAAATTGGCATATTTTATGTTATTTTTTTCAGTCAATATTAATCTGTGCTATTAAACATTGCTATAGTTTGCTTATTTTTCATTATGTATGCAGGTGAATATGCCACAATTTATTTAACTATTTACCTACCATTGGACATTTAAATTGTCTGCAGTTTGGGGATATTAGGAGCAATACTGCCCTGATCTTTCTTGCACAGGTCCACTCTGTGTGTGTGTGTGTGTGTGTGTGTGTGTGTGTGTGTGTGTGTAGGAGTTTCTGTAGGAATATAATAGCGAGATAGTATAAACATTTCTGGTGATTTTACTAATTTACACTCCCACTTACAGCAAATTAGAGATCCTATTTTTCCGCATCCTTCTAACATTATGTGTTATCAGATTTCTTAATTTTTAACTGTCTGGTAGATAAAAATTTTTGGTGGTTTTAATGTGCAACTCCTTGATTATTCATGAGGTTGTTTATCTTCCCATATATCTATTGGCCATTTCTCTTTATTCTTTTGTATAATTTGCTTTTCTGTAACTTGTTTTATGTAATGGATGCAATATCTTCTCAAATCTCTCTATATTTATTAGAGTTAGTTTTTGTGTTTCTTCATAAATTATTTCAGTTGCTTCCAAAGCCAAATTTTTGGAGGTTTATTTTATTGTTTGCGCTTGATACTGTAGTCTTTCCTCAACTATCTGATGATTCTCAGACAACTCATTATTTAAGAGCTAAGGCTGCCTGGGAGCTTTGCGTATATGGACAGGCTTATTGACTGATAACCTTTTGGTTTAGGATGGCTGGGTGCACAGCCAAATCTTAGCTGGGGTCCTACAAATTCCAGAATCGTGAGGAGTTTGCTCTTCTTGCCAGTGTCCATAGCAACTACTGTAGTTCTCAGTTTGTTCAGATTCTTTAGGAAAGAACCTTTTATTTTCAGAGTGTAAATAACTGCCTATGTTGTGGGACTGGTGGCAGAATTGATACTTCTAATTATTCAACACTTCACCCTTCTGATTTCAAACCCTCTTTGACTGCTGTTTACCATTGTTCCCGCCTTCTCTAAGTCTGAAGCCTCTGAATCTGAAAGGGCCAAACAAACCTCTTGACTAATAGGCCGGGCGCGGTGGCTCACGCCTGTAATCCCAGCACTTTGGGAGGCGGAGGCAGTCGGATCACAAGGTTAGGAGATTGAGATCATCCTGGCTAACACGGTGAAACCCCGTCTCTGCTAAAAATACAAAAAAGTTAGCCGGGCGTGGTGGCGGCACATTCCCAGCTACTCGGGAGGCTGAGGCAGGAGAATGGCCTGAACCCGGGAGGCGGAGCTTGCAGTGAGCCGAGATCGCGCCACTGCACTCCAGCCTGGGCGACAGAGCGAGACTCCATCTCAATTAAAAAAACCCCAAAAAACAACAAAAAAACCCCCCAAACCTCTTGACTATTATAGGTTGTAGCTTATTTCTTTCTGCTTCTTGTGGCAATACTCTTCCATATATATTTTGTTTTGTACAAGTTTCTAGAAATCTTTCATCACCTCATGGCCTGTGTCCCTTCCTTGTTAAGGGTTTATACTTTTTAAAATATTTTTAATGATTTCAGTAAGGTTTCTGGTCAGACAAAAGTGGTTTTATTGAATTGGAATTCCAGCATATTTATCAAAAAGCTGAGAAGGGAAAAATGCAGGGCTTTACCAGTAGAATGTCTTTTTAGTGAGGTCCATGGGTAAAATATTTTTTACCCATGTCAGAAGACCTTTTTTGTTTTCCTTTGTTTTGTTTTGTGTTGTTATGGTTGCCTTAATGTGATTCAGATTGATATGGAGCAAGTTTCCTAATCTCCAGGCTACTACCTTACACAACTTTGGGGGCACCGTTTATTTTGAGTAAGTGCAAATAGGATGTCTCATGCTATACACGTGGAACAACTATCTCTAAACTTGAGCCAGTAGCTCTATCAGGATTATTAATAGATTAAATCAGATCATACATTATGTAAAACATCTAGCATAAAAATGAAAATTGCTTATTTAATATTATAGAACCTTCTTTTAATCTAGTTTAAGCTTTACTACTATTAATAAGGTCCCTGATTAATTACCAGTTGGTATCTATATTCCCTCTTTCCTGACTTACCTCACTGTATGAGAAGGAAGGTTCTTGATGGTATGTGAGTTATTCAATCTTTAGGTGAAGAGAGGAACCTTATTGGCTGGGTGTGGTGCCTCACGCCTGTAATCCCAGCACTTTGGGAGACCGAGGTGGGCGGATCAGGAGGTCAGGAGTTCAAGTCCAGCCTGGCCAACATAGTGAAAACCCATCTCTACTGAAAATACAAAAAGTTAATTGGGCTTGGTCGTGGGTGCCTCTACTCGGGAGGCTGAGGCAGAATTACTTGAACCCGGGAGGCGAAGGTTGCAGTGAGCGGAGATGGTGCCACTGCACTCCAGCCTGGGTGACAGTGCGAGACTGTCTAAAAAAAAAGAAAAGAGCCTTATTAATAATATGAAGATGCAGTAACAGACTTCCTCTACTCTTTAAACTGCAAGATGTCATTGAGGATGGAATCATCTTTCCTTTTTTATGCCACTGAAAATCTTTGAGTTTGATTCAGAGCTGCAATATAAATGTATGCTGAGGCGTTTTGTCCTCTGATATTTTAGAATTTTCTTACTGTGATATTTTTACTGTGAAGTGTTCAGATTGGCATTTTCCTCCAAGTTGTATGTTAATTGTGTTTAAGGTTTGGTCTGTCTGGCTTCATATTTGGTGTGTCCTAAAATTCTCTCCTTTTCCATATTATCTTAGAAGACCTAGGACTCCAAAAATGTTTCCCCTGGAGGACGCTGAAATGGGAGCCTTTACCTTCTTTGCCTCGGCTCTGCCACATGATGTTTGTGGAAGCAATGGGCTTCCTCTTACACCAAATTCCATCAAAATTTTAGGGCGCTTTCAAATCCTTAAAACCATCACCCATCCCAGACTGTGCCAGTATGTGGATATTTCTAGGGGAAAGCATGGTAAGTTATTTTCTTTTTTTTCCTATTTATGTTCTCTACTTTGTTACCCAAAGTTATAAATACTGTATCCATTAAATATATAAAGCTATCATCAGTTCCTGTGCACACATGTCCTTCTTTCTGTCCTCCTTTTCCCCCACCCTGCCTCTCTCTCATACACTTGCCCATTTATTTCCAAATCTACCAGGTAAAATTCAAACTCTTTACTAGGCTATTGCATGCAAAAATCCTTCATCTAGTCCTTGATCCAGTCTGTGCTGTCCTCTTTTGATGTATTGCTTGTTGTTTCCATTAATTTAACCATTCATTCCAGCCAAGCTGAGTTGCTTTGAAGTTTTTTGATTCACATATCCTTGATTTTGTTCTTTGCAATTTTCTCTCATGGATTATGCTATGAGGGAGGGGCAAAGGTAACAGAAATTTATACTGAGCAGAGTGGCCAAATATACGTATCAGTAAGCTATGGGAGGAGTCATGAATATTTATGAAAGGAGAACCATGTGTATGTGCATTTAAACTTCATTCCCCTTCAAGCCGCTTCATGGGTCCCACATATAAAAAATGGCAATGTTGGCATGATCTGATGGTCATGATCCAAGGGTGGAGTTTTTCACCCTCTGACGTCAAAGGTGGAGCAGAGGACACGAAAACTCTTACTGCTCATTCTTGGTAGACTGGCCAGAACCACTCCATGGTTGGTTATCAGGCAAATGGTTGCTTATCAGGCAAAAAAGAAGGGGTAGTGTCAGACAGTTGGTTGATATCAGTTGTGAAATCTTTTGAAAGGGCTGGTTTTCGCTAAGTCCCTAGGGAAGAAAGCCTAATCATGGTTAAGAGGGTGGTATAATGAGGTAGTCTGACCCTAAGTCCTATCATGGCTGAGAACTCAGTTTTCAAGGTTATTCTGGGGTCCCCTTGGCCAAGAGATGGTCCCTTTAGTCAGTTGAAGGGCTTTGAAGATTACTTTTAATTTACAGTAGACATCTATAAGGAAATGAAATTTTAAGTTTAAAACTGTAGCTTCAGTAGGCTTTAGGAAGTCTGTGAACCACTCAAATTACTATAAAATTGTATATGTGTGTATACATATGTACACATGTGTTTGCTGAATAATGAAAATTCATAGTTTTTCACAGATTTTCGAAAAGGATTCCTAATGTAAAAAAAAAGAGGAGAGAGGGGGCTTAAAAGCACTGGTGTAGAGTATCAAGGGGTATGGAGAGATCATCTTCTTTGGAGAGATCATCTTCTTAAGGCTAACTTGAAAAGTTCTAATGTCAGGTCCTAGTCTTTTCAAAATTGATTTGACCTGCACCTAGTGTTGCACCATGTCGTATATTTACCAATCAGGAGACCCACAGTCAGGGCCACTGTATGGGGTTTTGCCACACTGCATAAAAGCTTCTGGATAATGGAGTAAGTGGGAGCTGAAATCTGATTCTCTAATTTATTCAAGGGGGAGGGGTACTTTTTCTAATTTGGTTAAAGAGAACTGTGAAAACTAGTGGTAACTATATAGTAGACTACAGATAGCTCCAGCCATGTGCTGAAAGCCCAGAAAATAACTTTTGGTGAGTTAATTTTTGTTCAAAAAATAATTTTTTGCCAAAGATTTTTATTTGTTACCTGGCTTCAATGACGTTAAGTAGATGTTGAAAAATTACGGGGATCATTTGGGGCTTTTTACGTCACCAAGCAATATAATAGATATTTTCAAAACCTGTATACTTCAATGCCCCATTACCCTTAATTCAGCTATAGATTCTAAAAAATTGCCAGTTGTAGAGTTGGCCTATTTCCAAAACCATTCTTTGGTTGTCAGTACAGTAGTATTAACCATGGGTGGTGAACATCTGTAAATTTGGCAGAGGCCTGTCTTTCCAAACTCTTGCCACCAAGAGCCCTTTGTTTATTCCCACTGTATCTGGAAGCCCCTTTGGAGCTTCACTTTATGTATTTGGGGTTTTTCCTCTGACCAATTTTTCCTAGGCCTTTTCTCAATTGACAAAATAGTCCTAAAGCTCCTTCTTTTCCTTCCTCTACCTAACTTGGCCTCTATAAACACTGAATTAGGAACTGTGTTATAGCATGATTCTCTTTGGGGAGCATTCTTGCTAATTTTGCCTATGAACCTTCTTTTTGATTATCAAAATCAGGTGGGAACTGATCCCCTTAGAAACTGTAATTGTTCTACTGATTGTTGTTCTCTGAGGCCAGTTCAACGGTATGGTTAGTCCCCTTAGCCCTGTCCACCATATTGCTGTTTACTCTGCTTCCCTGACTTGCCCTGCTCCTCATGTATCTCAGCAGCCCTCTCTGCTAGGGTAACATAGGTCATGAATATATGTAAAGTTTATATATTTTAAGTCTAGTTGTCTGAAATGAAAATATCGATTGTCATTAGGCTAGGGAATTTGATTATTTTGTTTTTATTGGCAATGTTTAACATTCTGAAAAGTTGTGTGTATGAGGAATAATTTACTGTTAGAGTAACTGCTTATGCAAAAGTCTGTTTGTTCCAAAACATTGTAGTCAGTTCAGTTGCATCTACTTTGAAAAATTTGAAAAGTTGCTGCTGAACAATCTCCTTAGTGAAAGTATTTCTCAGTGTGAACACCTATTTTTCAGTGGTGTAATACCATATAACTTTGATTTGTGTCTTCTCAAAGAATTTTGATTTTGATTCTACTTTTCCTCTTTTTTTCTGTTCTTGCTATGCAGATATCTTACTATTGTTAGTCATGCCCCTTCCCACCCTGCACGTTACTGTTAAGCCAATAACAACTTCTTACTTGGAGTCACATACTCCTCTTACATGTGGTCTGTTTTAGTAACAATATGTTTTCACATATTATGTTAGCTCAGAAATAAAGGTTTCACTGTTTTCTATAGATCATTCAAAACTAATCAAAGATGATAATATTTCCTTGCTAACTCAGCAGGGTGAAATTTTTAATCTCAGGAATGGTAGACACTTTATTAGAATTTCAGAACTTTTTTTCTAGTAGAAGAAAATATCTTTAGGAGAAAAGAAGCCAGTAAACGCTGAAAATACTGTGTTAACAAATTTTATCTTTTCTTTTGAGCTTGAAATCTCAGCTGTGTTTAGAAGCAGAGTGAAGATTATAAATGGTAGTACATCCTTTTTAATTTGGTATTGATTATCCAGAAATCTTTCAATGATTGCTGGTGAAATCAAGAATAAAAATTATTTTATTTGAAATTAAAGTAGAGAATAATACAATTATATGGAATGTAAGATTAATTTATTCTGTATCTCTAGCATATAAATTTTAATCTGTGTTTGTATTAGTTTCATAAGAGAAACAACAAATTATATAATCATATAAATTATATATGTAGTATACATTATATAAGTATATTAAAAATATTGCTGAGAATTTGTGTGCGTGATTGTGGGGGCTGCTAGGCAAGTTTGAAATTCATGAGGAAGGTCATCAAGAAGGACAAGCTGAACTCTTGGGCAGAAGCTGAAGCTGTCATCCACAGGTGGAATTTATTCTTCTTCAGGGAAGCTTCAGTTCTGCTCATAGTTATTTATTTTTTATTTATTTATTTTTCAGAGACAGGAGTCTCACTATATTGCCCAAGCTGGTCTTGAACTCCTGGTTTGAAGTGATACTCCTGTCTCAGCCTCTCCTGTAGCTGGGATTATAGGTGTGAGCCAGTGTACCTGGCTTTCAGTTCTGCTCTTAAAGGCTATTAAACTGATTGAATCAGGATTATCCAGATTATCTAGGATAATTTCCCTTCAAGTAAACTGATTATAGACTTTATTCATTTGCAAAATAATTTCACAGCAACATCTAGATTAGTATTTGATTGAATGACTGGATCCTATAGTCTCGCCAAGTTGACTCATAAAACTGACCATTGCAGTGTTCTGGTACCAATACTATTCTTTAAGCATAGTATTTTTCTTTGTTGGTTTTGAACTGTATAAGCACTTATTGAGATAATCATATTTTAAAGGTGATGAGCTAGTCTCGATTTTTACTGTGAATAACAAAAGTGATGCAGTAAATGTATTCTGACAACCGTTTATATTATTTTAAGGGATTCATGATTCACCTCTTTCTCTAAATTTAAAAAAAAATGCTGCTTTTAAAAACTTTATTTTACTTTCCCTGCCCCTTATTCAACTCCTTTATTGTTGCTTAAATGTGTGTTCTCTTCAGTTTCTTAGTGTTAACTTTGTATTAGCCTGTTTTCACGCTGCTGATAAAGACATACCCGAGACTGGGCAATTTATACAGGAAAAACCTTTAATGGATTTACAGTTCCATGTGGCTGGTGAGGCCTCACAGTCATGGTGGAAGGCAAGAAGGAGCAATTCATGTCTTACATGGATAGCAGCAGGCCAAGAAAAGAGAGCTTGTGCAAGGAAACTCCCTCTTATATAACCATCAGAGCTCATGAGACTTATTAATTATCACAAGAACAGGGAAAGACCTGGCCCTGTGATTCAATTACCTCCCACTGAGTCTCTCCCACAACACATGAGAATTCAAGATGAGATTTGGGTGGGAACACAGTCAAACCCTATCAAACTTAAAACACACAGTTTGGGCTGGAGACACTACATCATACTTGGGGTTCCTCAAATCTTTGTTAGAAGGAAGACTGTTTCGCAATTATTGTATATTCTACTCTTTAAAGTTCATCTTAGCATCACATTTTTTTTTTTTTTATAAATAATGCTACTACATTGATGATTTATATTTGGCACATTATGTTTCCCAAATGCTTTATTCTGTGAAATTCTATTGTTTTTATAACATGTTATTTTTAAACAGTGGTCCAGAGATTTTAGAATGAAGACTCTCTAAAGATTTCTTTAAAAAAGCATAGTTCATAGTAGAAATATTGTTTTGGTATACATTATCTCTGGGAGAAACTTTGATGTTCTGCCGAGGATTATGGCTCTGCAGCATTAAAACTATGCTTAATAGTTCCATAGAATCTTGAAGCTTTGGCAAACACTTGTTTATGGTATTTTGAAGGGGTTTCCAAAAGCCTGAAAAATTTTAGTTGTGCCAGATACTTTGGAAATCTCTTATAGATATGGAGAATTATGAATATCCAATTTAAAATGATTAATTAATGGAATATGCACATTTTAATAAATTATTTTGTTTTTGTTTTACATGAAAGTCAGTGCTACTGAGTTATACTGAGTTTATAATATGGGCATGTAATTTTCTACACAGGACAGAGCTCTGTTTAGTGACTGTGGTCATATGAGATTCTTCATTTCTAATGGCCGCATCATGCCTTTGCTAAAGCTAATTCATTTAACAGTTATCTTTATATTACATGCCTATATGTTGTAAGTGACATTCTACACACATGTGATGTAGTACACCTGTGTGCACTAGGCACCTGTGATGTACTACTGTGATGCACCTGTGTGCAACTACTGATGCACTGCTAGGCACCTGTGATGAGACCCACCTCATTCCTGCCATCACAAAATATATTATCTGATAGGAAAAAAGATACTACAGTAGTCCCCCCTTTTCCTCAGGGGATGTGTTCCGAGAAGTCTCCTGCCACTCCCATTGGATGTCTGAAACTGAGGATTGTACAGAATCTGATTCTCATGAGTCATAATATGTTTCTATGTCTGTCTTCTACTCACAAATTTAATGCCTTTTCCATCTTAGCTAGGCACTTGTCTTGCACTGTGGTCATAATTTTGTAGTTTGAGGCATTACAACAAAACTAGCATGATTTTCTTTTTTCTTAAATTTCACGAATAGAAAATTTCTTACCATACATCTTAACAACTGATTTTTTTCTTTCCTTATCAAGTTGAGAACTTTTACCTTTTCACTTGAAGGAAACACTTTACATCTTCTTTTTGTTGTTGTTGTTTTTAAGACGGAGTCTCACTGTGTTGCCCAGGCTGGAGTGCAGTGGTGTGATCTTGGCTCACTGCAAGCTCCGCCTCCCAGGTTCACGCCATTCTCCTGCCTCAGCCTGTAGCTGGGACTACAGGTGCCTGCCACCATGCCTGGCTAATTTATTTTTATTTTTTTTGTATTTTTAGTAGAGATGAGATTTCACCATGTTAGCCAGGGTGGTTTCCTGACCTCGTGATCCGCCCACTTCGGCCTCCCAAAGTGCTGGGATTACAAGCGTGAGCCACCACACCTGGCCACGTCTTCTTTTTGGCATATATTAATTGCTGGTGAGAGATTTCATTATGCTACTCAGAATGGCATGCAATTTAAAACTTAGAAATGGTTTATTTCTAGAATATTCCATTTAAAATTTTTGGAAACTGCAGAAAGTAAAACCATGAATAAGTTGGAGTTATTGATGATGCTGGCTGGACCAAAATAAAAATGCATACAAATTATTAGAGTTGAAACAAGTGCTACGAAAGAAAATTAAAATGTGGAATAGAGTATGTTGTAGGAGAGCAAATCGATGTTGGGAGGTCCAGAAAAGTGTCCCTTGAGGAAGTCACATTTAACTGAGCCCTGAATAATGAATAATAATAAAAGCTAACAATTAGCTAGTGCTTGTTATGTGCCAGACACTATTCTAGGCTTTTATTATATATTAACTCTTTTCAACCTCACAACAACCCTGTGAGGTAGGTGGCTATTCTTCTCTTCATCTTACAGAAAAAAAACTGTCATAGAGAGGTTAGAAAATTTCCCTGAGGTCACATAGTTAATTAGTAGTAAAACTGGGATTTGATCCCAGACAAAATAGTCTATACTCTTTACCACTATGTGGGAAAGATCATTTGAGGCAGTAAGAACCCATGTGTAAGTGCCCTAAGGCAGGAAGCCAGAAGGAAGATCAGTGTGATGGAAGTTGGTAAACTAAGATAAAATAACATAGATGAAGCTGGAGAGGGAGTTCCATATTCAGACTTCTTATGATTTTATCACTTGGGCTTTAGTGTGAAAATATGTTGGAAAGAAATAAGAATTAATGTGAGAAGATCAGTTAAAAAATTGTTGTAGTTCTCTAATGAGATGATGCTGGCTGGGCCCAGATTGTGGCAGATGGAGCAAACTATATAGATTCTAGAAATATTTGAGAGATAAAAATAGCAGCACTCTGTTTATTTGGATTTGAGAAGGGGAGATTACTGTTTAGTTTCTAGCTAGAGCAGTTGACTGGATAGTGATATCATTGACTGAAATAGTATTAAAGGGGACAGACTTTAACAGTAAATTATAAGTTGAGTTTTGGTTCTCTTGAGTTTCACGTGACTTTTATATTAAAATCCTGTAATATGGGCTATAAAAGCCTGCAGTTCAGAAGAGAGTTTTGGGCTTGCAATAAAATCTCAGAGTTTTTCAGCCTTGGGAATAGATGAGAAAACAGGAAAAAGACCCTGAATCAAAGGTGGAGAAACTGGTAGCATTTCAATTTGGGTAGAAGAGGTAAAGATTTACAGAGGATACTGAGGGGAGGGAGCCAGATAAATGTAAGGAAAATGGACAAAACGTGGTAAGATGAAAAGCAAAGGAATGCAGCTTCTTGTTTTGGTTTTCTGATAAGGTTGACAGCTTTTTTCTTCTGGAATTTTACCATTGTACTAAATTGCTTGGAGCTTACCTTTGCATACTCTTTTCTTTATTAAGTAAATAACTTGACCTTTTATTTCATGGTTTCCTTTCCTTTTTCTTTTTCTTTTTTTCTCATTAAATGTTCTTTTAAATTTAATTTTCTTTAAATTCCTGTTAAATATTCCTGTTCACCTCCCTCTCTAGTTTCATCATTTGCTATTTCATTTTATTCCTATTCCTCTACGATTGGAATCTTTTATCCGAAAATGATAATATTCATATATAGCATTTTTAATTTTTGTGTTTCAGATCATTCTGTATAATCCCATTTTGCTAGACAGAGTAAACTTAGATATGATCCAAGATAATACTTTGCTCCGACACTTGACATGTCTGCCTGAACACAATTGTCCATCTCTCCTTCCCCTATTCAAGACCATACCTTAATCCAGTCATTACTGAACTATTTTATATACTAGATTTCTTACTCTGAACTCCCTCTTTCCCATCTTCTTCTGTCTCTTTTTTCTACCTTGGCTACTTTTTCACTTTCACCAAATTTTCATTTTACAGTTATCATTATTCCTAGTTTCTTTGCACCTTTACTTTATCTAGTCTCAGTCTGTCATTGTGTTTTGTGTTAAACTTCTTCCTTATTTTACTTAGAATCCATTTTGCATAGATACTGACAACACTCCAACTTATTTTGAACCAAACTCCTCAAATAACCTTGTCAAATCCCCAAAAGCTTGGAAACCCAGTTGTACTTTTCTTTTGTTCCTCTTAGATTCATTGTCAAACATCATGTTACTGACTTGGGATAATGGATGAGGCAAAAAAAAGTATGGACTAGCCCTTAGAACTGTGCCATCTTGATCAGTTGATCTGTGGGAAAATAAAAATGACATCATAATGTTGATCATGTCTACCACTGTTTTGTATTATTTAATCTCAGCAGACCCTATGATGTTACAAACTACTGTTGACCCTTGAACAACATGGGTTTGGATGCACACATCCACTTAAATATGCAGATTTTTTTTCCAGTGAATTTATATTGGAAAATTCTTTGGACATTTTTGACAATTTGAAAAAACTCATTGATGAACCATGTAGCCTAGAAATATAGAAAAAAAAATAAAAAGATGTGTCATTAATACATAAAATAAATGTAGATACTATTCTATTTATGTGTTGTCAATAAGGCTTCCAGTCAAGGGTAGGCAATTAGTAGTTAAGTTTTGGGAGAGTCAAAAGTTATAGGTGATTTTTGACTGTGTAGGGGGTTGGCACCTTTAAGAAACCCCTGCGTTGTTCAAGGGTTAACAATAATTCTAGGTTGATTTTCTTTCTCTGTAGTTATGATTTGGATCATTTCTACTTTTTTCCAAGTTTCTGAATGCAATTTCAAAGATCTGTGTTTAAAACCAGAGTGTCAGGCAATCTGTACCTAGCTCCTTACTTTCCCCTTCTTTCAAAATTCTTTATATATTAATCTAATCTTTTACTTCTTTCTTCCAATCTGTGTCAGAAGAAGGATGAGTTATTTTTTCCCCAAGGACAGCCTTTCCGCCTGTTTTTCCTGATGGACATAAGAAAAACTCTAGCGGGAGAAAAATACAAGATAAAAAAATAGTTATTGTTTTATTAGATGTTTATTATCCTATATACTTGGTAATAATGTAGTTAATATAGAGTTTGAAAAGCTCTTTTAAAATATTGTTATGGGTGTTATATGTTAATATCATCAGTGGAGAATATTATTTTGTTTTTAACATGTCATATTGATAAAATATAACATGGGTTTGCTTTGTTTTACTCAGAACGACTAGTGGTCGTGGCTGAACATTGTGAACGTAGTCTGGAAGACTTACTTCGAGAAAGGAAGCCTGTGAGGTACTGTAGAGTATCAGAACAATTAAATGAAATGCAGAACTTGGCCAACAAAAATGCATTTTGTTTAAACTGCAGAGTTTTGGTTTCTTTTGTTACTTAATGATAAATGTAGGTGCAAATTTTCATTTGAGAAAATTTAATTTACAGATTACATAGGAATTCAATGTTAACATAGTCCAGTATTCATCTTTTGTGAGGTAGGCATTCTCTGAAATATTTCAAAAAAATACTTCCAAAGGGGATATATGAACATTTGAAACTTCTTAGTACTAAGCATTTCAGTAGCTGGGATTAAGATTATTTTCCTGTATTTTTAGTAGAGAGGAGCTTCACTCTTTTGGCCAGGCTGGTCTCAAACCCTTGACCTTGTGATCCACCCACTTCAGCCTCCCAAAGTGCTGGGATTCCAGGCATGAGCCACCGCACTGGGCATGGTGGTGCATGCCTGTAGTCCCAGCTACCTGGGATGCTGAGGCGGGAGAATTGCTTAAACCATGGGAGCGGAGGTTGTGGTGAGCCGAGATGCACCACTGCACTCCAGCCTGGGCAACAGAGTGAGACTCCATCTCAAAAAAAAAAAAAAAGGATTATTTTCCTGAAAGGAACACCTGGTAACTTCAAATAGGATACTTGTATTCCTAGGCACACAGTGAACTGTGTTAAATAAAGGTCACATTGAAGAGTAGGGAGAAATACTAATCATAGCTTAGATATAATTTAATGATACAGTTTAAATGCAATTGTTGCAAAGACTCAATAAATGTACTCTCTTGGCAAGGAAAGTATGTGGTCTAAACTTTTATTACAAATATACTATTAAATTAACTTCTTCACAGATTTTCTGAAGTGACCTTAAAATTATCAAAAATCTTTTTTAGTGTATAAATCACATTGTATTAAACCAATAAAACATCTTGCCATGAGTGTTTATAGAATTATAATTATCCATCCTAGTTTTGAAAAATATTGTTACTCTGATTAGTTAACAGTTTTCCATTACCACAATATTCTAGATGAAAAATCTTTTTCAAGGAAAGAAAAACATTTATCTTAATAATTGGTAGTAATTTGATAGAAGCAAGACAAATAAATTGAATAAAAGTGCTATTATTGCTCTTTTAAATGATTTGGTTTTTGGTGGCCTCTGGAATGAAAAATGCAGATACCATGTATATACCAGCAGTCCCCAACCTTTTTGGCACCAGGGACCGGTTTTGTGAAAGACAGGTTTTCCATGGATGGAGGGTGGAGGGATGATTTCAGGATGATTCAAGTGCATTACGTTTATCGTCTACTTTATTACTATTTTTATTATATTGTAATATATAATGAAGTAATTATACAACTCACCATAATGTAGACTCAGTGGGAGCCCTGAGCTTGCTTTCCTGCAACTAGAAGGTTCTATCTGGGGGTAATGGGAGACAGTGACACCCAAAGTCTGTTGCTTATGTTCAGTCTGCTCTGTAATCTCATTTTGGTTTGGTTTGCTGTCACTGCAGAAAACCCTGCTTCACAAAGATAGGATGTTGGAAATGGAAGCAGGCTTTTCAGTGCTTTTGTGCCAGTCTCGGGATATTCTGTCTTGATTTTAATCTAGAATGTGTGGAGATTTGATATTGTCGAATTGATCCTCTTCTAGCACAGATGAAGTAAATTCACCTGGCTTATTCACAAATGGCTTGCGGATCTATTCCTTCCCAGTTCAAGGGTCCTTTGTGGTTGGGAAGTAATGTTTAAACTCTTTTGAAAGCTGAGATAAGTGATCCTGCACCAGTTGGGAGAAAGAAGGCCGTGGCTCAACCTCTTTCAAAATCTCTGCTAATGTTTGAAACATGTCAGAAATCCCAGTGTTCACTCACCACCCCCATAATTCCAGTTTAGCTTTGAATGCAGCCACTTTATCTGTGGACTTGAACACAGTTGTTCTCTCCTGAAGTGACAGATTGAGTTTGTTGAGCAGGTTGAATATATCACACAAGGAGGCAAGCTTTTTGACCCATTCTTTGTCACTGAAATGTGCTGCCAGTGGTGACTATTTTTCTAAAAGAAATCTCTGGAGCAGCTCTCATAACTCAAAACTCTGGCCAGCGATTCACCTTTAGAAAGCCATCAACTTCTGTGTTTAAGAGAAGACGTGTGTACTCTGTGTCCATCTCCTTACAGAGCTGCGTGAACAGATGTGAGTTAAGGGCATGCACTTTTTTTTTTTTTTTTTTTTTTGAGACGGAGTCTTGCTCTGTCGCCTGAGTAGCTGGGACTACAGGCACCCGCCACCACGCCTGGCTAATTTTTTTGTATTTTTAGTAGAGACGGAGTTTCACCGTGTTCGCCAGGATGGTCTCGATCTCCTAACCTCGTGATCCACCCGCGTCGGCCTCCCAAAGTGTTGGGATTACAGGCATGAGCCACCGCGCCCGGCCGGAATAATATATTCTTTTAAATAAAAATCAAAGATTGGTGACATTATAAAAATTATAACTATAAAAACACATTTATTAAATAAGGTTAAACTATTTCTAAATACATATAAAAGTTATTCTTACCTATAGTCATATTAGACTTTTCTAAAGAAGGATATAAGGCTATAGTGTACATCAGGGGTTCTCAAACCCCAGACCACAGGCTAGTCCTAGGCCCTGTACCTAGGACTACACAGCAAGAGGTGAGCAGCAGGCAAGCCAGCAAAGCTCCATCTGGGTTTACAGTTGCTCCCCATCGCTGCATTACCACCTGAGCTCTCTGCCTCCTGTCAGATCAGCAGCAGCACTGATATTCATAGGAGCACGAACCCTACTGTGAACCATGCATGTGAATGATCAGGGTTGTGGGCTCCTTATGAGAATCTAATGCCTGATCATCTAAGGTGGAGCAGAGGCAGTGAAGCTAGTGCTGGGGAGTGGCTGCAAATACAGATTAACATTAATACAGAGGTTTGATTGCACAGAGACCATAATAAATCAATTACTTGCGGACTCATCAAAACCCTGTCAGTGAGAAGCAAGTGACAGTTAAGCTGTATCTGGTGGCAGGCTTTAGAGTGGCAAGTGAGTTGATGTACTTCAGTTGTACAGCTGCATCTGGTGGTAGGCTATGAAGCCATAAAACCTTCAAAACTGCTTTGCCACATGGAGACCAAGCAGCCTGTATTAAAAGACAAGTCTTTGGAGTTTTTCAAAAGAAAAAAACATGAACATAAAGAATAGAAGTAATTATTGAAAGCCACTACTTCATCAAATTTGTTGACACTAAGAGCATCATTCTTAGCGACTAACCACATAGCTAAGAAGCCCTTTACTATTGGTGAAGATTTGATACTGCCTGCTGCTAAGGACATCTGTCATGACCTTTTAAGGAGAGGATGCCGTTCAAAAGGTAGCACGTGTTCCTCTTTCAGCTAGCACCATAACTAGACAAACTGATGAAATAACAGAGAATACTGAGGCACAATTGCTAGAATTAATGAGTCACCATGGTACACAATCCAGGTTGATGAGTTGACCGATGTTGACAACAATGCAACAATGCTTGCTTTTGTGCAATATATTTTTCAGGAGGATATGCATGAGGATATGTTATGTGCACTTTTGTTGTCAACAAACACCACAGCTGCAGAACTATTCAAGTCTTTGAATGATTAAATATCAGAAAAACTGAATTGGTCACTTTATGTCAGTATATGCACAGACATAGTGGCTGCCATGACTGGACGGCTTTCTAGTTTCATTTCACAGGTCAAAAAGGTTGCTTCTAAATGTGAGTCTATGCACTGTGTCATCCATAGAGAAATGCCGGCTAGCTGAAAAATGTCACCTGAACTTAATAATGTTTTGCAGGATATGATTAAAATTATCAACCTCATTAAAGTACATGCCCTTGGCCAAGTGCGGTGGCTCACACCTGTGATCCCAGCACTTTGGGAGGCCAGGCTAGTGGATCATGAGGTCAGGAGATCGAGACCATCCTGACTAACACGGTGAAACCTCGTCTCTACTAAAAATACAAAAAATTAGCCAGATGTGGTGGCTGGCACCTGTAGTCCCAGCTACTCAGGAGGCTGAGGCAGGAGAATTACGTGAACCCGGGAGGCGGAGCTTGCAGTGAGCCAAGATCGCACCACTGCATTCCAGCCTGGGCAACAGAATGAAACTCCATCTCTAAATAAATAAATAAATATATTATTCCTTGCTCACTAGTTCAAATTTACACTTTAACTTCAGGCCCCTGCTGCTAAAAAGCAATTTTCTTTAAAGGTAGTTGATGTTAAAATTGAAAACCAATTATGCCCACAACTTTAGGTAAGAAAAAATATTTTAGTTGAGGCTGGGTTAAATTTGTGTAAAGATTTACAATGCAACATGTAAGATGAAAATATGCATTTACAATGCAATGTGTATGATGCAATATGCCCTTACTAGTTAGGCAACCTTGGACAAGTCTCTTAGTCATTTTCCTTATCTGTAGAATAAGGAGTTTTACTGATCAAGAGATCATTGTGGAACAAGTTATTCTCAACTTAATGTTTTATTTAGTATGCATCATATCTGATAATACATTGATCAATTGTCTTTTTTTTTCTTTCTTTTTTTTTTTTTTTTTGAGACAGAGTCTTGCTCTGTCACCCAGGCTGGTGTGCAGTGGCACAATCTCAGCTCACTGCAACCTCCGCCTCCCGGGTTCAAGTGATTCTTCTGCCTCAGCCTCCCGAGCAACTAGGACTACCGGCATGCCCCATCATGCCCGGGTAATTTTTGCATTTTTAGTAGAGACGGGGTTTCACCATATTGGCCAGGCTGGTCTCAAACTCCTGACTTCATGATCTGCCTGCCTCAGCCTCCCAAAGTGCAGGTATTACAGGCGTGAGCCACCATGCCTAGCTGATCAATTGTCTTTATAAATGTAATTTGTTATATTTTAGTAGACTAATATCTTAGCCTACTATTGCTCTTTATTTAAATGGTAGATTTCTTGACAGAAGAACCTATGGCAAGTCTACATTTAAAACTTCAGTGCTATAAAAAAGGTTAAATTATTATAGAAACATCTATTTTATGATCCAGCAATTCCAGTCCTAGGCATAAGGCCTCCTTAAGTTTTGTACTATAGTACTTTATTTACCTCACTCTAGTCCCAGCTGTGTCTAGGTGTTTATCCAAGAGAACAGAAAAATACATGTCCACCTATGCAAAAAGATTTGCATAAGAATGTTCCCAGAAACATTCTTCATTATAGCTCTAAATTGGGTAGAACTCAAATGTCCATCGACAAGAGAATGCATAAACATGGTACAGGTTGAGAATTCTTTATCCATAATATCCGGGACCAGAGGTGTTTCGGATTTGGGATTTGTTTTCCCCAGATTTTGGAGTATTTGCATTTACATAGTGAGCTGTGTTGTAGATGGGACTGAAGTGTAAACACGAACTTCATTTATGTTTAACTGATAGCTTATACACATAGTTTGAGTGTAATTTTAGGTATTATTTTAAATAATTTTGTGCATGAAGCAAAGTTTGCACTGAGTACTTATATGTGGAATTTTCCACTTGTGGTGTCACATTGTTACTCAAAAAGTGTTGGATTTTGGAACATTTTGGATTGCAGATTTTCAGATTAGGGATGTTCAACCTGTATGTTAATCAACAATGAAAAAGAAAGAGCTACTGGTACATACAACATGTGGATTAACCTTATAAATATTATGCTGAGCTAAAGAAGCCAGACATAGAAGATTATCAGTATTTATCTACAGCGATAGAAAATCAGTGCTTTATTCTGTTAGAGAGTAAGGGGTAATTCAAGAACTGGTTCAAAATGGCCTTGAGGGAACTTTTTAAGGGGATGAAAATTTTTATATCTTGATCAGATGTTACTTATATGGTGTATGTGTGTCATAACTAAATGAAATATGTACTGAAAATGTATGCATTTTACCTATGTAAATTATATGTTAATTTAATTTAATTTTTTTTTTTTGAGACAGAGTCTTGCGTTGCTGCCCTGGCTGGAGTGCGGTGGTGCGATCTCAGCTCACTGCAAGCTCTGCCTCCCAGGTTCAAGCGATTCTCCTGCCTCAGCCTACTGAGTAGCTGGGACTACAGACATACACCACCACACCCAGCTGATTTTTTGTATTTTAGTACAGACAGGGTTTCACTGTGTTGCCCAGGCTGGTCGTGAACTCCTGAGCTCAGGCAGTCCTCCCGCCTTGGCCTCCCAAAGTTCTGGGATTACAGACCTTAATTTTTTTTTTTTTTTTAAAGGTTGTTGAGTTATTCACTTGGCTTGAGTTCTCAATCCCTCATAGAAAAACAGTATTGTATTGTTAATGAAGATGTTTGAGCCACTGACTTTTTTGTATTTTTTGGTTTTTAGAAGAAATAGTATGAATTAGTTATTGCTTAACAAGTTACCTCAACACTTTGTGGCTTAAAACAACAGTAAAAATTCATTATCTCATATAATTTTTTTGGGTCAGAACGTAGGAATAACATAACTAGATGGTTCTAACTCAAGGTCTCACAAGGTTTCAGTCAAGATAACAGCTGGACCTACAGTCGTTTGTTATAAAAGCTTTACTGGAGTTGAGTGATCTGTTTCTAAGATGGTTTACTTATAAAGAAGGTGCTAGTTGTTGACAAGAGGCTTAATTCTTTTCTACATTGAGGGCCTTTCCACAGGCCTCTTGATGTGCTCCAAGCATGGTAGTTGGCTTCTCTCAGAAGTGAACAATCTCAGAGTGAACAATCTAAGGAAAGAAAACAAGGTGGAAGCTACAGTTCCTTTGGTGACCTAGTGTTAACAAACACACACTGTTATTCCTGCAATGCAATATCCTATTAGCTTACACAGGTCAGCCATTAACTGTTTTCTGTGTTGGAGAGGATTACTCAAGAATGCACATGTGAATTTCATGAGTCATGGCTCATTGGGGGCCATCATGGAGCCTGGCTACCAAAAATGTCTTAGAAACCATACAAGTACTTTTGAGAAAACACTCCTACAAAACAGGAGTGACATGCTAAATCAATATTAATGCTAACTGAAAAATAGCTAGAGTTCTTAAAATTGTTCATATTTGTTTAAAGTATTTGGGGTAGAAAAAAGGAAGGAGTATACACTAAGAATAGGGGGTAGAGTATTAAGGGAATATCCAGAAGTCCCACAGGTCAAATAGGGTCTTTATGGACATGGCTATCATCAGAATTGCTGTACATCCTGAAAATTGATGTTATCCATGGTCTTGTGCTCCTTAAAGTTCTGGAACACCCCGAAGTTCCAGAGGACCCCATAAACCACAACGAGAGCAGTCCTCTGGTCATTAGGATGGTAGTCTCTTATCTCCACATTTCTCCCTCTGCCTGTATATGGTCCTTCTTTTACTTGGTAAAGGAACTGAGGCGAAAGAAGTTGGTGATTCAAAAGATAAATTTCCATTTTCATTGTTTTACCTCAACTCCATTCCACCCTACTGCCCCACCTTTTTTTTTTTGAGACAGGTTCTCGCTCTGTCACCCAGGCTGCTGGAGTGCAGTAGTGCGATGACTGCTTACTGCAGCCTTGACCTCCTGGACTCAAGTGATCCTTCCACCTCAACCACCCTAGTAGCTAGGATCACAGGTGTGCATCACCATACCTGGCTGTTTTTTTATTTTTTGTATAGACAGGGGTTTCATTATGTTGCCTAGGCTGGTCTTGAACCCAAGTGATCCTCTTGCCTCAGCCTCCCAGATGTTGGGATTACAGGCACAGGCATGAGCCACCACCCCCCAGCCTTTTAAAAAATGTTTTTGAACTCTGAATTGTATTATATAAGGATACAATCAATATTGCTTTGCCAGTGTGATTAAATCATTAGCTCATGAAAAGTTCTGCATTTCTGTGCTTACCATTTTTTATCTTTCTTTGAAAGATGGCAAATCTTGTAGCAGTGAACATCAGTAGTTTCTTCAGTGCTTTTGCATTTGTCTTCATGAGGATAAAATACTATAAATGGAAGCACATTCTTTGAGGATGTGTGTGAACACAAGTAGGATTAAATGTAAAATTTATATGATCTTTTATGCCATTTACATTTTCTATATTTATTTTAAATAGAACATATAGTAGCCTTAATAGGTCTTTCCATTTTTTCCAGTGAGATGTATTTAAGCATTTGTGTAAATAAAGTACTATTTTTAAATTATTCTGGTAATAGACTAAAAGTCAGTATTTTCTTTGTACATTTTGGAATATAACGTTCAATACTTACTGCCTTTTAGTAGGAATGATTCTTTTAGGTTCAGTTCCAAGTTATTATCTGGTCCATCCATCTAAATTAGTTTTGCTGAGAACTATTTGACTTTTGCACATATTTGGATTACATTAGTCTCCAAACACAGTGCAGGTATATGTGTAGAGTTGCTGTGCTGCAATTTTAATTAATTCAGTGACCTGTTTATGAAAGTGAGAAGATGTTCTTAAGGTTTATAAATTAGTTCTTTCCTTTACTTCCAAAAGTAAGCACCTGCACCTGCAAGAAGGGCTGATGTAAACAGGAAACCTATTTAGATGGGTTTGCAATTTGACATTTGTGATTTTTACTTATTCCTCTGTCTATAACTGTTGCAAAACCATAAGCTGCCAGTTGTCTGGTCATAATTTGCAGTTGATTTTCTAAACGTAAGCATCATTCAAGGCATATATCTTACTTGATATATGTTTTGAAGAAAATTTTAAATATTTGATAAAAATTTTAAATCTTTGGTGGGACAGGGATTAGGGGAATGAAAACTAGGAACTTAGAGAAGAGTCTGTGTCAATTTGCTGACTTTTTTTCATGACTGATTTAATATTGAACTAAACAATATTATACTAAAATGTCATAGTAGTAGTTTGCTACTACAACTTAAGCCTGTCTTGAAGCTCCAGATCGCACTAGAAAATCAAGCATTCTTTCTTAGTATTAATGGCCGTAAAACCCTTTTGAGAATTTATATTATAAAAGCAGAACATAAGTTTGTGTTATGAGGTATTACCAGGTTAGTATTTTATAGAGTAATGTTTTTCGTGTGGCTAGTTGGCTAACCTTAAAGGAGAAAAATATTCAACATTTTCTTTAGAATCCATTCAGGCTTTAATGTAAGGAATTAATTTTGAGACAGCTGCTGTCTTTCCAGTGGCTTTTATGTTATCTGTGCCAGAGTTCATTCTTGCCAACATTTCTCTTCAGTTCAAGTTAAATGATCACAATTATTTTTTGAAAACATAGAATTATAAAATTAAACTCCTGTAGTGATTAGGTTTCAAGAAAAAAGTATAGCATTTAGATTTGTTTGAAGTCATCTCACATTTAGTGCCTGTTTATCTACCTAATGCTACCCTAAAGCCAGATTCAAGAGACTAAGAAGTGGAGAAATTTAGATCTCAACTCCTCTTTGAAATGCTTTCCAGAGAATATTTAAAAAACAAATATACTTTTATCACTGCTATCAAAGCAGGCATGAGGAAATTGTTTTTCTTTTAAGTCTAGGTGCTGTGTGGAAAGTATTTCTCTTTTGCGTTAGAATTATTCAGAGCGTGTACTTTTGCTTAACCTATAAAAGTATCAGCAAATGTAGCTCATGGACAGATATTCAGCAGAGTTTTGGTACTTGTAGTAGAGTTTCCACATTGTGTTAAATTCGCAAGTGAATGCAGGGTGGGCAGTAGAGCCATATTCCTTTAACAAAATGTAGTTTGTCACAGTTTTAGGGTTATGGTTTTGAAAATTTACCAGAATACCATTAGTATTGCAGAGGTTATACATGAAGATTTTGATGGGAAGCAGACTATGTCTGCAGCTGTTTACTAGCCTGATGGAAAACATGATCTGACTTACTCAAATTAGTAAGTTTTATTTTCCCCTAGTAAAACATTGCCTACTCACTGAATGAGATACTCAAAAGAATTTGGACACATTCTGGAATGTGGTCCAGAGTTGAATAATGAGCTACAGGTTGTAGTAATCAGAAATAGATATTAGATATTCTTATTTTATAATATAAACTGATGATGGATGTTGAGGCTTTCATATCTTTTTACTTTGAAGGACCCTAGTTTCAAAATGCATTTGAAATTATGGTAGTGAAGTCATGTGAATTAGAGATTTATATAACTGATCTATATTTCTCTTCTTGTTTTACATGTTTTGTTCGAAGAAGGAAAATAATACCGAAAGATGCTCTATATTTAGGCTTGTTATCTTGCAACAGACTTTTGCTTTCTGCCTCTCTTGTACCTTTTATCTTACTAATTGCCAAGTGTTGTTAATACAATCTTGGCAATAGTTCTCACATATCCCGGTCCTATACATTCTTTAGTTTAAATCTTCACTAACAAACAGCTTGACTATTGCATTGTGATGTTCTAACTGGTCTTCTTGGCTTTAGCCATACTTCAGTCCCCCCACTTTTTCTGCTATATTAATATTTTTGAAGATCAGTCCATTCTGTGTTCAAAAACACTTGGAGGTTCTCCATTTCCTTTCCCCTCCCCGCCGAGGAAAAGGCATCTTATTAGCATAGGATCTGACTTCAATCTAACTCTCTAATTAAATAACTCTAATTACTACTACTGCTTCTCTAAATATTACTCTCTAACTTTCTTATTATTTCCAGTGTGCCTAAATTGTGCAATTACTTTTCGTTATTCCTAATATACATTGAGTTGAGGAGAGCGAATGCCAAAATTTTGAAATATACCATAAAAACTGAACTGTCTTTTTGCCCAACGCTGTTATCTCCAATCTTTAGCACAATGTACAACACTTCTTCTTCAAGTAATACATCTTACAGTTTCCCTTCATACTCTTCTTCTCAACCAAAGCAAAAATTATATTTTCCTCCTCCAAATGCCTGTCTTACATTGTAACCCTCTAGTAGTAAGACATCTTTCCCCCTTTCAGGCTTGTAATTGTTTGCCCACAATTATAGAATTAAGGAAGGAATTGTTTATCTTCTCTAATTAACGTTTTTGACATACATATTGTAATTTATTCTGTCTCCTAAAATTGTAAGTATAAAAATTTCCATTTAGTAAATGTGTGTCAAATGGACTATTGAATGAATTAATTATATTTTTAGGTTAGTCATGCAGTTTGAGTGTTTCCCTATTATTGTTCTTTTAATCATGCGCTACAATTTTATTTCTCAAACAAATGAATTTTGGTGAAAGTGTGATACAAATATGAATTTCTTTATGATATTCCTAGAAATGTTTTTTGAAAATAAAATTATATGGTTAGAGGGAATGAACTCTCAATTTCTTTTCTTGTGGCTCTGGGGAAGAATTCTTTCCTAAGCTGATTCAGGTTGTTGGCAGAATTTGGCTCCTCACAATTAATTTTAGGACTGAGAGATCTATTTTCTTGATTACTGTGACTGAGTGCTGCTGTCAGCTCCTAGAGGCCATCTATGTTTCTTGTCATGTGTTTCTCTCTGTTTTCAAAGCGTTCTCTCTCCTACTGCCCTGTGAAGAGGTTCCCTCTGCCATGATTGTATGTTTCCTGAGGCCTTTCCAGCCATGCAGAATTGTGAATCAATCTAACTTCTTTTCTTTATAAATTACCCAGTCTTGGTATTTGTAGCAATGTGAGAACAGACTAATCCAGAGGGTCAATAAGGAAATGAAGAAGGAAACTGAAAAATTTCTTGAAACAATAATGGAATGGATAATGGAAACACAGTATACCAAAACCTGTGGAATATAGCCAAAGCAGTATTAAAAGGGAAGTTTACAGCCATAATCATCTACATCAAAAAAGTTAAAAAAATCAAAGAATGTAATGATGCTTATTCAAAAACTAGAAAAGCAAGAGCAAACCAATCCCAAAGTTAGTAGAAGAAAAAAATAATAATAAAGATCAGAGTAAAAATAAATGAAATAGAAACAAATGAAATAATACAAAAGAAAAGTGAAATGAAAAGTTTGTTTTTTTTAAAAAAAGATAAAATTTACAAACCTTTAGCTAGAGTAAGACAAAAAAGAGAAGATCTAAATAATAAAATCCGAAATGAGAAAGGACACATCACAACTGAAACCACAGAAATTCAAAAGATCATTAAAGGCTTCTATGAACAACTCTGTGCCAATAAATTGGAAAATCTAGGAGAAACTGATAAATTGCTAGACACATGCAACCTACCAAGATTGAACCGTGAAAAAATCCAAAACCTGAACAGACCTATAACAAGTAATGAGATGGAAGCTGTAATAAAAAGTCTCGCAGCAAAGAAATGCCCAGGGCCAGAAGAAATGCCCGGGGCCAGAGGACTTTACTGCTGAATTCCACCAAATGTTTCAAGAAAAATTAGTGCCAATTGTACTCAAACTGTTCTGAAAAATAGAGGAGGAAAGAATACTTCCAAACTCAGTCTATGAGTCCAGTATTACCCTGATACCCAAACCAGAAAAAGACAAATCAAAGAAAGAAAACTACAGGCCAATATCCCTGATAATCATTGATGCAAAACTCCCACACAGAATACTAGCAAGCAATACATTAGAAAGATCATTCATTATGATCAAGTGGGATTTATCCCAGGGATGCAAGGATGGTTCAACATATGCAAATCAATTAACATGATGCATAATATCAACAGAATGAAGGACAAAAACCATATGATCATTTCAGTTCATGCTGAAAAAGTCTTTGATAAAATTCTATATCCCTTCATGGTAAAAATCCCTTAACAAACTAGAGATAGAAGCAACATAATAATAGCCGTATATGACAGACCCACAGCTATTAATAGCTTATACTGAATGGGAAAAAACTGAAAGCCTTTTTGCTAAGATCTGGAACATGGCAAGGATACCCACTTTCACAACTGTTATTCAACATAGTACTAGAAGTCCTAGGTAGAACTATTAGATAAGAGAAAGAAATCAAGGGCATGCGAACTGGAAAGGAAGAAGTTGAATTATCCTTATTGACAGGTAATATGATTTTATATTTGGAGAAAACTAAAGACTACACCAAAAAAAAAAAAAAAAGAAAAAGAAAAGATTAGAACTGATAAATGAATTCAGTGAAGTTACATGATACAAAATCAAAAGATAAAAATCAGTTACATTTCTATATGCCAACAGCAAACAAGCTGAAGAAGAAATCAAGAAAATAATTCCATTTACAATAGCTACAAGTAAATACTTAGGAATTATCTTAATCATGAGGTGAAAGATCACTACAATGAAAACTATAAAACACTGATGAAATAAAGAGGATACAAAAATGGAAATATATTTCATGTTTATGGATTGGAATAATCAGTACTGTTAAAATGTTCATACTATCCAAAGCAATCTACAAATTAATGCATTCTCTATCAAAATACCAATTGCATTCTTTACAGAAATAGAAAAAACAATCCTAAAACTTATATGGAACCAAAAAGATCCAGAATAACAACAGCTATCATGAGCAAAAAGAATAAAACTGGAGGATTCAAATTTCCTGACTTCAAATTATGCTACAGAGCAACGAAAACAGCATGGTATTTGCATAAAAACAGACACATATACTGATGGAACACAATATAGAAACCAGAAACACACCCTTACATTTACAGTGAATTCATTTTTGCCAAAGGCATCAAGAACGTAAATTAAGGACAGGGAAGTCTTTTCAGTAAATGGTTCTGTGAGAACTGGATTTCTATATGCAGAAGAATGAAACTAGACCTCTCTCTCAACATAAACAAAAATTCAAATCAAAGTGGATTAAAGGCTTAAATCTGACCTCAAGCTATGAAACTACTGCAAGAAGACACTGGTGAAAACTCTCTACCAGGACATTGGTCTGGGCAAAGATTTCTTGTGTAATACCCCACAAGCATAGACAATCAAAACAGAAGTGGACAAATGGCATCACATCAAGTTAAAAAGCTTCTGCATAGCAAAGGAAACAATAAAAAAAGGGAAGAGACACTCACAAATTGGGAATAAATATTTGTAAACTGTCTGACAAGGGGCTAATAACTACATTATATGAGAAGCTCAAATAACTTTATAGGAAAAAATTCTAATAATTCCAATAAAAATGGGCAAAAGATTTGAGTAGACATTTCTCACAAGAAGACATACACATGGCACACAGGCTTATGAAAAGGGGCTGAACATCATTTATCATCAGAGAAATGCAAATCAAAACTGCATTGAGATATCATTTCACTCCAGTTAAAATGGCTTTAATCCAAAAGAGAGACAAGAATAAATGTTGGCAAGGGTGTGGGGAAAAGGAAACCTTTTACACTATTGGTGGAATGTAAATTTGTGTAACTATGGAGAGCAGTTTAGAAGTTCTTCAACAAAACTAAAAATAAGGCTACCTTATGATCCAACAGTCCCACTGTTGGGTATATACCCAAAAGAAAGGAAATCAGTATATCAAAAAGATATCTTCACTGTCATATTTGTTGCAGCACTGTTCACAATAGCCAAGATTTGGAAGCAACCTAACTGTCCATTAACAGATGAATGGGTAAAGAAAATATGGTACATATACACAATGGAGTACTGTTCAGTTGTAAGAAAGAATTAGATACTGTCATTTGCAGCCACATAGAATGAACTGAAGGTCATTTTGTTAAATGATATATGCCAGGGACGGAAAGACAAACTTCACATATTCTCACCTATTTATTGGAACTCATGGAGATAGAGAGGATGGTTACCAGAGGCTGGAAAGGGTAGTGGGGCTATGGGGATGAAATAGGGATGGTCAGTCAGTACAAAAACATAATTAGAATGAATAAGATCTGGTATTTAATAGCACAGCATTGTGACTATGGTCAACAATAATTTATTGTACACCTTAAAATTACTGATATAGTATAATTGGATTGTTTCTAATACAAATAAAGGATAAATGCTTGAGGTGATGGATACCCCATTTATCCTGATATGATTATTACACATTGTATGCCTTTATCAAAATATATCATATACCCCATAAATATTTATATCTACTGTATATGCACAAAAATTAAAATTAAAAACATTTTTAAAAATCATCTGTGTATAACCTCAGTGATGAATTGTTACAGGGTTCGTTTACTCACTATATTTTCTGTATTCAATCAATTCCTTCAGCTAGTGAGGAAACTTCAGTAAACTGACTCAGGTAGGAGATTAGTAATTAGGAGTTGCCCTGACTTCAAAGGAACATTTTGAATTTTATTTTTTGGTATTGTCTATATCCATAAAAGGTACAGAAAAGGTCTATATCCGTTAAATTAACTAGTCTAATTTCCTATTGGGAATTCTCTGAAGAGCAGAAACTACTGAGTTAATAAATAATAAAGTGTGAGGGTAGAAGGATTACAACTAAATAAGCGTTTGGGGTTAGGCTACAAGAGACTCGGAGGTTTTTTTTGTTGTTTCATTTTATTTTGTCTTTTATCTTCTTTGCTTCTTAGCTGTGTTTTGTATTTTGGATCATTGCAATAGAGTTTACATTATGCATCCTTAAAATTTATCATAGTGTTTTATGAGTTAATTATACCCATTCACATATAAAATAGGAATCTTATAATGACATACTTCTGTTTACTCCTCTCATCTTTTGGATACTTTTGTTACACATTTTATATTTACTTTTGCATATATTATAAATTTCACCATATATCTGTACTATTTTTGGCATTAAAGTTTCTTTGAAGACCTTGAGAAATGAAGAAAAAATTCTTTTGCATTTAATTATGTATTATTTACCATTTCGTTTCATGAACTTTTTTTTTTTTGGAGACAGAGTCTCACTGTTGCCCAGGATGGAGTGCAGTGGCACGATCTCAGCTCACTGCAACCTCTGCCTCCTGGGTTCAAGCAATCCTGCCTCACCCTCCCAAGTAGCTGGCACTACAGGCACATACCACCACACCCACCTCCTTTAAAACTTTTTGATAGAGATGAGCTCTTGCTATGTTGCCCAGGCTTGTTTTGAATTCCTGGGCTCTAGTGATCCTCTCACCTTGACCTGCCAAAGCACTGAGATTACAGGCCTGTGCTACCATGCTCAGCTGATTTTGAATTCTTAAAATTGAGATGTAATTCACCTGTTAAAAATTCATGGTTATGAAATGGAAAATTCAGTGGCTCTTAAAGAGACGCTTCACAAGATTGTACAGCCGTCACCATTATCTAATTCCAGAACATTTTCATCACTCCAAAAGAGAATGAGCAGTCCCTCCCATTCTCTCCTCCCACCCCTGGAAACCACTAATCCACTTTCTGCCTCTATGAATTTACCTACCCTGACCTTTTCATATAAATGGAATTATACAATACATGATTTTTTGTGCTCAGCTTCTTTCACTTAGCATAAAGTTTTTAAGTTCATCCATTATAGCATCTATTAATACTTCATTTGTTTTTATTACTAATTTTCTACTGCATGTCTGTACCATAGTTTGTTTATTCATTTATGGGTTGATGGACATTTGGATTGTTTCTACCTTTTGGCTGTTATGACTAATTTTGCCATGAACATTCATATGTATTTGATTGAATACCTGTTTTTAGTTCATATATATATATATATATATATATATATGAATGGAATTTCTAGGTCAAATGGTAATTCTATGTTTACCTTTTTGACAAACTGTTTCCAAAAATACCCCTCCCACTTTTTATATCACCAGCAATGCACAAAGATTCCATTTACCTGACATCCTTGCCAACATTAGTGATTTTTTGTCTTTTGATTATAGACATCCTAGTGGGTATGAAGTAGTATCTCACTGTAGTTTTTGTTTGCGTTTCCCTAATATAATACAATCAAGAATGTATTGTTCTTTGCCCCAAGTTCCTGGCCCAGAGCTTCAAAAACCCTTGGAATTTCCTGAGTAATAGGATTGTCTTGTTATTCATGATGGCTCCTTTAAGCCATAACTGAGTATTCTGATGAGGTGACACTTGAAAGCCTCTAGCTTCAGGATGGGGGCTATTTCGAAAGACCAAACATGTGATAGAAAGTTGGAACATTTTTTTAGTTTTCTGTGGCTACTGCAACAAATTAGATAGCTTAAAATAACAGAAGTTTATTCTCTCTCAGCCCTGGAGGCCAGAATTCAGAAAACTTACTGTGTTTGCAGGGCCACACCCTCGTTGGAGGCTTTCAGTAAAAATTCTTCTGTTCCTTTTCCAGTTTCTGGTGCCTGTTGGCATTCCTTGGCTTCTTTGGCTTGTGGCCACATCACTTCAATCTTTGCCCCTGTCTTCACATCACCTTCTCCTCTGTGTGTCTTCTCATCTCTGTGTCTCTCTTTTATAAGAACACTCAACATTGGATTCTGAGCCTACCTGGATAATCCAGGATGATTTTCTCAAATGAAAACACCCTTTTTCCAAGTAAGGTAACATTCAGAGTGCCAGGGGTTAGGATGTGCACAAATCTTTTTGAGGGCCTCCTTTCAGACAAGCTAACCAGCAAATAAACAAAAGACACATACTCTAAAAATATTATTTCAAATGCAGAAAAGATTTTCTATTAGATTTCAATTCTACTTGCTGCCCCTATAAACAAAGTTCATTTTCTTTAGAAAAGAGGTCAGGAAAAAAAGTTTTATTTTGCTGTTTCAAAGTCATTGCTGTGAGGCATATACCTCATATGATTTATATAAAAATTTATTATGTCTAAGATTTAGATACCCCAGGTAATATCAGATCTTTTCAGGAGGAACTTCATCTTAGGTTGTATTCCTTTTACATTTTGTTGTTATAATTGTAAAGCCAAGGGTTGAATTTTCATCCATTTATCCAGATGTAGTCTTTAATTTAGTCACAAAGTTTGTGACTTAAAAATCTGTGTATTACAAAAGGTTGATAGACCTATTAAAGGGCTATACTTAAAGTAGTAGTTGTGATATGGTTATCTTTATCATTGCTGTTATTTTAACTGTTACTGTAGGCAGATAGAAATACCAGGTCATTCAATGGGACCTACTAGACTATTCAGTGAAGTGAATCCATAATTGGGATTTAAATTTTAAACTATTACCCTGTACTTATTCACGCGATTGGTTTGCTTTGCTTATATTCCATTACATCTTTGCTATATGCAATACACCTTTAACTGTAGTTAAAAGTTAAATAGGCTGGGCGAGGTTGCTCACGCCTGTAATCCCAGCACTGTGGGAGGCCGAGGCGGGCGAATCATGAGGTCAGGAGATCGAGACCATCCTGGCTAACACAGTGAAGCCCCATCTCTACTAAAAATACCAAAAAAAAAAAAAAAAAAAAAAAAAATTAGCCGATTATGGTGGCACACGCCTGTAGTCCCAGCTACTCAAGAGGCCAAGGCAGGAGAATGGCATGAACCCAGGAGGCGGAGCTTGCAGTGAGCCGGGATCACGTCACTGCACTCCAGCCTGGGCAACAGAGCAAGACTCTGTCTCCAAAAATAATAATAATAATAATTAAATAAACAATGACTTTGGAAGTGAGTAAGCCTAGATATTTTCTTAGTTGAAAAAAAAAAATTGTCATCAGCATCAAGAGAAGTTAAGTTGATGACTTCTTTCTATGAACTTATTATTGGAAGAGAAAGGATGATGGGGGCTATTAGCGAGGGGCGGAGCAAGATGGCTGAATAGGAACAGCTCCAGTCTCCAGCTCCCAGCACGAGCGACACAGAAGACAGGTGATTTCTGCATTATCAACTGAGGTACTGGGTTCTTCTAACTGGGGAGTGCCGGACAATCAGTGCTGGTCAGCTGTTGCAGACCGACCAGCCAGAGCTGAAGCAGGGCGAGGCATCGCCTCACCTGGGAAGCGCAAGGGGGAAGGGAATCCCTTTTCCTAGCCAGGGGAACTGAGACACACAACACCTGAAAATCGGGTAACTCCCACCCCAATACTGCGCTTTAAGCAAATGGGCACACCAGGAGATTATATCCCACACCTGGCCGGGAGGGTCCCACGCCCACAGAGCCTTCCTCATTGCTAGCACAGCAGTCTGTGATCTAACCGCAAGGCAGCAACGAGGCTGGGGGAGGGGCGCCCACCATTGCTGAGGCTTAAGTAGGTAAACAAAGCCCTGGAAAGATCGAACTGGGTGGAGCTCACAGCAGCTCAGAGGCCTGCCAGTCTCTGTAGACTCCACCTCTGGGGACAGGGCACAGCTAAACAACAACAACAACAACAAAAAACCAGAAACCTCTGTAGACGCAGGCTACTCTGTCTGACAGCTTTGAAAAGAGTGGTGGATCTCCCAACACGGAGGTTGAGATCTGAGAACAGACAGACTGCCTGCTCAAGGGGGTCCCTGACCCCTAAGTAGCCTAACTGGGAGACATCCTCCACTAGGGGTGGACCAACACCCCACACATCACACGGTGGAGTACACCCCTGAGAGGAAGCTTCCAAAGCAAGAATCAGACAGGTACACTCGCTGTTCAGCACTATTCTAT
>NW_012108208.1:236569-249192 GCF_000951045.1 Mandrillus leucophaeus
CTAGAACTTAAAGTATAATAAAAAAATAAAAAATTAAAAATTAAAAATAAATAAATTAATTAATTAAAATAAAAAGAAATGTATGTAGCACAGAAAGAAACCAATATTTGAGTACCTACTTTATGCCAGGCTCTTTAAACATGTTATATTTAAACTTTACCGCATAGCTGTAATAGTGGTTATTATTACCTCATTTTAAAGATTAAGAAAGATACTTAGGAGTTAGATGACAATTAGTAAAAGCCCAGGGGTTTAAACTTTGTTCTATTTGAATCTGAAATCTATTATCTTTGTTCTCTACTATACCTTCCTGTATACCTGAAAGTGAAACAGGTTCATTTATATTCACCTTCTAGGACAGTGGTTCTCAAAGTGTGGTTCATCATCATTATCACCTGGGAACTTATTAGATATATAAATTTGTGGGACTCATCTTAGATGCTATATCAGAATTGCAGGGAGTAGAACCCAGCAATATCTATATTAACGAGTCCTTAAGGTGATTCTTTACCATTCCTTTTGGTGAAAGGTTTTTAAAATTCTTCCAGTGGTGGGAGACCTAGAAATCAATATGCTCTTTGTAGAACATGAGATACTGACTTACACAACTTAAGAACAGGTTTTTTTTATTTTTTTATTTTTATTTTTATTTTTTTTAGACAAAGTCTTGCTCTGTCGCCCAGATTGGAGTGCAGTGGGGCGATATCAGCTCACTGCAACCTCCGCCTCCTGGGTTCAAGCAATTCTCCTGCCTCAGCCTCCCAAGTAGCTGGGATTACAGGTGCCCACCACCATACATGGTTAATTTTTGTATTTTTAGTAGAGATGGGCTTTGCCATGTTGGTCAATCAGGTCTGGAACTCTTGACCTCAGGTGATCCGTCCGCCTTGGCCTCCCAAAGTGCTGGGATTACAGGTGTGAGCCACCATTCTTAAGAAGTTTAAAGTATTTGAGCTAAATTAGCTACCATCTTATAAATTCTGGTTGAAATAAGTGATTGCGGATATTGCACAAGAAAACAACACACATAGGAGAACCTAAAATTAAGAATCCGTATTTATTAATATTATATTTTTTGTGAATTGGTAAAAGATAACTGTTCTTCAATTTTTACACAGTATTCTTGGGTCATTATGGGATTATATGGATAAGAGCTTTTTCTTACTCTCTTTTTGAAGCTTGCTATAATTGGTATGATCTTCCTTATATCATAGTATTGAGAACTGAAATTCTAGTTCAAGGTTAGGTGAAATAGACAGAACTAATTAATTCAAGATGATCTGGTTTAGAAAAATGTATTTATTTATATAGGTAAGCAGAACTCAGAGTTCTACATTAAAATTTGGAGACAAAGCTTTGGCTATTAAAGTATTATTTTGCTTTGTCTGCCTTCCTATTTATGAATCATGGGAAGCTTACGGAGTCTAGAGGAAGTAGTTAAGAATAAAATTTCACTGTTTTTGGATTCTCTGATCTAAATATAATCACTGTGTCACCCCAACTGCTGACAAATACAAAGGACATGGTAAATAGGTTTTTTTCAGCAATCATACTGGTCGTAAGTTACTTAAGACAGACCAATACTTATTTAACTGAACATTTCAGTTTGCTGAAACTTTTGTTTACAATATGCTGTCTTGCAGACACTGTAATAAGCAATCCATATTATTCAGGCCCTCTCCCATTCATTATTTGAGATGGGTAGGGTGATAAATTAGTCATCTAAAATGTTGGCCCACTTAAAAATGTGAATTGGTCTCAAATCAAAATTCTGAACAGTAATAGAAATTTGCCTCTCCTTTTTTCACATGGCAATATATACATTAATTTTAATTTTTAAAACAACTTTGTAATGATACAGGGTACAGATTTGACCCATTATGTGCCATGATAAGTTCTGTCTTAGAGAAAAGTTGCAGTCTTCCAACATCCCCAATGCTACCAGGGTATGGGGAGTTGGACATATTACCTAGTGTGTTTGCACAGCCAGAATTAGTGACTATGATGACAAAAGAGGTTTTGAAGTTTCTGTGCAAGGATAGGAAAAGATGCTTGGGAGAAGAAAACATTAATGGGCCAGAAATACGCAGCCAACCTTGAGATCCTCCAGACCTGTATATCAAATGGTGATTTTATTCTCACAGAGCAGTTAGAAAAATGTTCTTCTGATTCAGTTATGTCAGGAGAATAGTTGGAGAGCTCAATTTGCAATTTTTGTTAATTTATAGGATATATATATATATGGTGTAACAAAATATATTATATAGTTTTAGAAAAACCCTGGGATTTTGGAGGAAGACTTGGACTTTTTGTTTATTTTGTTGTGCTTTTAAGATGATGAAGATTCTGTGCAGGGCCGATAGCTCATTGATCTCCATTTAGCTTCTGTTTGGTGTTACATTTTTTACCTTATAAATTTGCAGATGGAAGCAGGGTGAAGTTGGAACACTGTCTAAGCATAACAAATCAGTGACAGAGCCTCCTGGCTTTATGTCTGAACCTCAAACCGCTAGACTATGTTTTCCATATGTATTTGATCTTACCAAGTTAATTTTCTGCTGAGAAAAAAAGTTATCTAGTATTCAAGTTGGAAAGTTAATATCCCAATTTATTGTATCCTATTGAGAATTAGATACATTCCAGACTTACAGCATTCTATTTTGATTATTTTGGAGTTAAAACTAAATTGTAAAATATGCCTAGTCTCACAACTGAAAGTCAGATGGACTGATTACTTTTTTTAGACTTACTAATCTTTAGGTAGCAGTTTATCAATGCAATTTCCACTTCAAAACATCTGAATCTGAGGCAAATACATTCTTAAATTTAGCATGGATAGGTGTCCTTTCAGGCTAAAACATGGATGCCCAGTACTGAAATGTGTTATTTCCTTTTTTCAATTCCAGAAACTTGTATTTTTCATCCTTTTTGCTCTGTTAAATATTGTGGTATTTTTTATAAAACATCAAAATTTAGTAAGTGATAAGTGTCAAAAGCCTCAAAGACACCAGCTCATCATTGGAAACACCCTCCCCAAATTCTGGAATTATAAACTAGTGAGTCTTTAAAAGTTATATACTAGTTGAGCTCTTTTGTCAAGTTATAAAGAAAAGTTTCTTTGAAGATAACACAGAATTATACACTTGTAATATTATCTGAGCATTAATCATTAGTAAGCATTTTATTTTTCCTCTCCATTTCTTAAATTACACAGTAGCTAACCATTAATATATTTCATCTGTATTTCCTGTCTCTTAACATTTTTACCTCAGGCTGATACCAAGTAAGGAATGTTTTAGACCAAAAGGAAAATTTCTGTGGGAATGATCAGGTTTTATAAGGTGAAAGAACATCTTGAACTCATAGAATGCAGAAATGTGTTTCCTCTCTTGGTTAGCTGACAGTATGGGTGTTTTGGCTTGTGGAGTGGCCCTTAGAAATATCATGGATCATGGATCTGAGGAAATAGCATGTGTGGTTTTAGTTATCACTTATACATGAATGACTTCCAAATCTATCTCAGCAACCTTGACCTCTCATTCTCTTTCCTGGTCTCTATTTCTTGCAATTCAAGTAACCTCTCTTCTTGGAAATGTTGCAGATACCTAAACGAGCTGATGGGTTGAGGCCAGTAGTAATCTCTCTCAACAATTTAGTCTAATTTACAGTTTTAGACAGATATCAACAAGATTATCCTGTTACCCAGTATATCCTAATTTATTTCTGTTTCTTTCAGTAAATAAAAGACTAGGAGAGTTGTATTTTCAGCAAATGAATATTTTTTTGTGGATAGCCATTGGGTGAACTTGAGCAATTTGTGTTTTCTTGACTGACTAAAAGATTTTACATTCTCTCAGGAGATGTGATTCTATTAGTGGTAGAGAATTTAATTATCTTTCCCTGTTGTACCATTGTGTGATATTATTTTATACATGTATTTTAACACCTTTTTTAAATACATACTTATTGAACATGCACATTACAGGCACTGATAGATAGAGGGAATCATAGTTGAATAAGCTAATACATACTCAAGATACAGTGGGAAAGACAAGCCTATATAGAAATAATTACCATAAAATCAAGAAACCCTCCAGCTGTGTACTGTCAGAAATCAAGAAAGGGAGTTCATTTCTACCACAAGGGAGAGCCATTGAATGAGAAGCCATTAAGGATCTTTGCAAAAAATTATTGAAATGACAAACCATATCTGTCTGAATAAAGAAGGATATCAAAAAGGGGCTGATTGGCTGGGGTAATAGATGAGCCTTAGAGACAGGGACCCCAAGGTCTTGATGAGCTTAAAGAATGGGTCCTCAGGAATGAGGAACAGAGAAGTATAGGAGATAGTAGTTAAAAATTTGGCTGTTTTAAGTAAATATAGGTTAAGTAGTGTCTCATTGTGACAGACTATCTGTATTTGGGAGTATTGGCTGGGGTTAGATGAAAGCCTGTGGCTGTGAACATATGAAGTCTTCCATTCTGCATAAGAATTAAATCCATGATCTTGGCCTCAGTATGTTTTAACCAACAGCTACAGATTATTTATGGATGATTTAATCATAAACAGTAAATTGCCTTTGAAAGATATCTGGAAAGGGATAAAAAATATACCTGGGATTATACCAACTGATAGATCTGAAGATTTATTAAGCCCTGTTGAAAATCCAAATACAACCAAGTTGACTCAAACCTAGAAACTGTCAGCATCTTTTTTGTTGATGGTGGTGGTGGTAGTGGTGATAATGTTTTTCTCTTTTAGATTTTAAGCTTACTTTCCCAAGATTTATGACTTTTGTAGGTCTCTTTTGGTCTCACCAATGTTGTAAATAAATTTTTATGTTGTATTTTTCTTTGAAGACAAAGGAAAGAATGAATAATTCTTATCTACTTAGTTAATTGCTTATAATTATCAGTCTGTAAATCTGTCCTTCTAAGTATACTGTAGGCTTGTTGATAGTGCAGATCAGTTCTTCTTCTTGGTAATTGTGGGCCCAGAAATTCAGTAACAAACAAATAGCCACTCATTGTTATGTTTGAATATAAATGAAAGTGTCATCAAATGTCATCTTGCTTTATTGGGAGTTATCAATTATATTATTTTGAAAGCTACCTTTGGTCTTATCTGTATTTATAATCACTAGGGATTCTTAATGTCCAGTTTTTCAGGACAATGATGAGAAAGTAAATGCTAGCCACCCAGGCCCTGAAGTAACAATAGTTACTGAAAAATGTCAAAAGGAGTAGAATATTTTTTGATTTGAAGTATAATTTTACATTTTCTTGGTTACTGATGGGTTTGTGTATTAAACAAGATTCTCCCTTGGGAATTGTGTAGGATAAAGTCCTGTTGTCCCCTGTCAGTATCTTGTTTATTTAACTGTGTGAATCCAATTCTCTTAATCCTAAATCATCTTTTAGTGTCCATGTTCAATTAAACTGTAACATGTTGACTACTACTAGACATATGATAGTTTCACTTTGCTGTTGCATTAGCTACTTAAAAAATTTCATGACCCAAGTTATTGGTAGTATTAAAGAATATAACTTAAAAAGCTAGTAAGTACACAAAATTCTGCAAATACTGATTTGTTCTTCTCATGATATAAAATAACATTTTTTGTTCTTTATACCTTACATTTTAGAACAAATTAAAAAATTGAATTCTGAGAGTATAAAAGGGCAGAGAAGCAAATCAGATTGTAATTGACATGTACTCTCAAGTAATAGCTACGAAAGGGTATGTCATTTATATGTTTGAATTTTAAAAAATTATTTTGGTATGCATGTTCAGCTTATTTTTAACATGAATGTGCTTTTTGACATTTAAATCTAATGTCTAATATCTCACAATTAACAAAAGCACAGTATAGAGAGTAGAAAATGCAGTCTATGTGTTCAGTAGTTTCAGAACTTGTTCAGTGGGAAAATCACTTTAAAGGTTTGGCTTTAATTTCATGAGAAAGGCATCTATATTGAAGTAGTATGCAGCTGAGGTCCTCTAGTGTTACAGCTGCATATGGCACCAGTTTTTTGTGAATTGTGTGAGAAACAGACAAGAACAAGAGAAGCTACTCTAAAATTGACTTGTAGAGCCAAATGAGTTCATAAAACTAGGTTTACATTTTGCTAATCTCAGGGAATGTTTCTCTTTGTTTTTAAGGGGGAAGATTTTGTTTTCTTTCATATGCACATATTTATCAATGTAATTGTGCTTTTACATAAAATCCTTGCCTCTGTAACTCTTGATAAGTTACAAATAATTTTTTTTAAGTTTGGGATATTGCCATTTATACAGTTAATTTCTTGAAGATGTTTATGAAAACTCTGTTTATCCTGAATTATGCTTGTTTCACACATTCCCTGTTTGTTTAAGACTCAGTGATATGGCACTTTAATATGGGATAAATTATTTGATAAAAAGGAATAGTTTACAGTCAATTTAAATAGCATTCTTTATAAATAGTAACCCAATAACCCTCATTGCTTCTTTTTTACACACATTATGGGTAATATCAGCTTACTCCTTTACTTCAAAATATGACTGACAACCAGGGACTGGATTACCAGGTGTTTGAGGCAAAAAAAAAAAAAAAAAAAAAAAAAGTTCAAGAAAAACAGAGCCTGGGGATGGGGTGGAGAGGGGGTACTCACCACAGAGGAAATGAAGATAACACTCTTTTTTCCAGAATTAAAAGAGATCTAATTCTTCTCAGAGAGACTCAAAGGAATGATATATCCATAACCAAAGAACAGTATCTATCGACAAGGAGCAGCTAGGGGACATAATAGAAATCCTGGAAATTAATGGTTTAGATTTCTCTCTCTCTCTCTGTCTCTCTCTCTCTCTCTTTGGATCTCTCTCTACTGGAATTAAGTTATATAATAGATAGGACTAAGACTATGCTCTTAAAACAGAAAGTTAATACAACAGGATGACTGTAGTCAATAATAATTGTACATCTTAAAATAACTGAAAGTACAATTGAATTTTTTATAACCCAAAGGATAAATACTTGAGGGGAGGGACACCCCATTTTACATGCTGTGATTATTACTCATTTCATGCCTGTATCCAAACTCATGTACCTCATAAATATACATACTTACTATGTACTCAAAAAATTAAATTAAAAAAAAAATAGTTCCAGTTATCATCTGCCTACTAAGAGTTCCAACTTAGAGAAAAAAAAAGTAAATAGTGAAAGATGTAACAAATCGAATTTTCCTTGTTAATGTTTCTGTGTTAATGGAACATGTGAGTCTGTAAATTAAAAGGGCATGCTTAATGCTGACTGGCACAAACATACCCACATTAGACATATTGGGCTGAAATTTTATAACTCTAGGGATAAAGTAAAAATAATCCTCAATACTTCCCAGGAAAGAGTAACAGAATGTCTACAACAAAGTTGGAATCAGACTGATAGTAGCCTTCTCGCCGTTAATAAAGAATGCTGTAAGACAATGGAGTAATTCTTTCCAAGTTTAAAGGCAAGAATAAGATATTTTCAGATGCGCTGTGCATGAAAATATCCTACTCATGCTCCCTGTATGAAACAATTTCTCAAGATGTCTTATAGTTAAACAAAAAAGAAATTTAAAAATAGTATGATATATAAAAATTATAGTAGCTGATGATAATGTTCATAAAAAGAGTTATAAAATTATGGTATCTATTAAATCTTGATGACTGAGACATTTTCTCTTGACAACTAGGGTTTAAGTGGCCTAGGTTTGTATTTCCTTCTGTGCTTAGTTCTACAGTAAATATTTATTAATCATTATTATCATGTGGCAATGTGCCAGTCACTTCCCATGTTTCTCAGAGTAAAAGCCCAAAGGTCTTACAGTGGCCTAAAGGGCCTTTCGTCATCTGAGTCATCTGACTCGTAGCTACCTCTCTGAGCTTATCTCCTGTCACTTTATTCTTTGCTCATTCTACTGCATGCACTGAATACACTTTTGTGAGCTGCTGACTTTATACCAGTTCAGGAGTTGCTTGCTGTGACCTCTGCCTGAATCATACATTTTCTAGAGACCTACCTGTCTTTTTCACTTCTTTTAGATTTCTATGTAAGTGTCACCTTCTCAGTGAGGCCTTCCCTGAACACATTATCTGTCTTCCCTACTTTATTTTTTTCTTCATTTAATCACTACACATCACGTTATCTATTTACTTATTTGTTTCACCTTCCAGCAAGGAGTGTAGGTTTCCTTTATCCCACTTATAATTTGATAGTCTAAAAACAATATAACGAATGCAGATAAGGAATTGGGGAAGAAAAATGGAGAAGTTGTGAAATATGTCAACTGTATCCTCTTGCAGAGTGAAGAGTTACTTATATTAAGTAAAAGTCTTACCACCAGAAGAATCGAAAACTAACTGCTGATGATTATTTGATAATGTAAAATAAAATTTGATAATGTAAAACAATGTAACTAATAAAAAGGAGTTGAGGAAGAAAATAGAAAAGTTGTGAAAATACGTCAATTATATCCTCTTGCATAGTGAAGAGTTAGTAAGTAAGTAAAAATCTAATCACCAGAAGGATTGAAAACAAAAACTGCTGATTCCCTCTGGAAAGTCAAACTAGGATCATAGAGGCAAATTTTAGCTTTGGTCTCTGGTTATTTCTTTTGGTTTTAATTTAGGAGAGAGAATCAGGTTGCAACAATTATTTTTGTAAAAATTTTATTCAATTTAGTATTTTTTAAAGTCAGGTTTATTAAGGTATAATACCTTAATGTTTACCCTGTTTAGTGTAAACTTTAATGAGTTTGATAAACAAAGTTATGTAACCGTCATCAAAATCAAGGATAGAACAGTTCCCTCATGCCACAAAATTTTCTCATACTCTTTTGTAGTCCACCTGCCCCCCACCCAAGCCCATGGCAATCTGTTAGTCCATTTTTTAACTTTTAACCTATGTCTTTTATTTAGTGTAGGTTTCTCATAGACTGAATATAGCTGAGTTTAAATTCTTATCAAATCTGACAATCCTTATGACTTAATTGGTGAGTTGAGACCATTTGTACTTAATATAACTATTGCTATATCTGGATTAAAATCTGTTAGTCATTTTCTATTTGTTCTGTTCTTTTTTCCTTTTATTCTGCCTGTTTGTGGATTGAATATTTTTTATGATTCCGTTTTAGCTCTACTATTGGTTTTAAAAATTATGTTTAGTGGCTATCTGCAAACACGAATTTAATTTTAGAAAAATTTAAAAAATGGATAGAAAGGAAAATCTATACCAAAATGTTAATATTGTAGGTATGAGGAAATTTTCCATATGAACAATTTTTGATTAAAACATTAGAGGATAATTAATAAAGCTAGGTTAATTTCTATGTGAGTATTACATTTGTCATACTCTTTTCTGAGATTTGAACTTTTCAAAAAGAAAAGAAATGTTGACAGGAAAAAGTTTTAATGCAGACACCAATGTCTGCAAATGAACAATCCATACTTTATAAAGATGTAATGATAAAAATTAAAACGTGTTCCAAATACGACTGCCAAGTAGCAGTATTTAACCAAATACAGTGCCTGTTTCCTGGTAATTTACATGAATAGACTTGCAAATTGGAAAAAACATTAGGGAGATGGATGGTGAGAGAGGGGGGGAAAAACTGGAGGATGTATGTGTGAAGGATGATCTGTACATAATAGGATAAGAATTAAAGAGAAATGTTTGCTAAATCATAAATGACCAGAGATTGCTTTATAGGTTGAATATGGAAAATAAGCTAGTGTTGTATACCATAAAATATATTGTTACTACTTTTTTTCAGGGGCTTAGGTATTTTGTATTGAGCAAAATAGTTGTTAGTGACTTAGTTCTGCCATATACCTGAAACTTAACCTGATAATTTGGCAAAGCCAACCTGCTATAGGTTAGTTGCACTCACCATCAAAATTAAAGCCTTTTCCCGGAAGGACCAAATACTGCTATTACAGTAGCCTTTAGGAAACTGTAGGATCTTTGTCAGATCAATTCTGTTGTAATCAGAAAATCTAAAATATGTAGAAGTAGATATTTTAGAAAATATATAGGTTCTATTTTCTCAGAATAAAAGAGGAGCAATAAAAAATAAAACTTTTTGAATATTTTCAGTAGGTCACATTTCACTTGTTAAAACAAGTTATTTATTTGCTTTGTAATTGAACTTTGACTTTTTGTTTTCTTTGTAGCTCTTCAACGGTTTTGTGCATAGCATTTGAGGTTCTTCAGGGCTTGCAGTATATGAACAAACATGGTATAGTACACAGGGCATTATCTCCTCATAATATCCTGTTGGACCGAAAGGTAATTGTTAAATCATGTAATAAATATTTGTATGTCATTTGAAATTGGAAGCAACTGGGATGAGGGCTACTTAATCAGAAGAACAATAGAATCAGAATATGTTTTAAGAATATTCATAATGAAAAGACTATATGAAAGTGATTGTGGTTTTTGAAAAAAGAATCCTTAAATTATTTAATCTGTATATCTTTCACATGGATTATTTTCCCCACAAGACTCATTTTCTAACTTTATGGTTTTTTTCATTTTACTCTTATTTCTAAAGCCTTGTGGCTTCCCAGTATACTCCTCCTCTTAATTTATTTTCGTTTTTAAGAAAATGGCTCTTTTTGCTAGAATGTTATTCATGTAAACCAGCTGCACTGTGTTTTCTCTGTTTTTCTTCTGCCTTCTTTCCTCTTCTATTTATCTCCTTATTTACCAGCTGTTCATACCTACCTCCTTTTACTATTGAAGTGCTGTTTCTCTACTGGAAATCTTATGGGCCATTAAGAAGAAGCTTGTAAACTCTTCAGAGAGAATTATGGTATCAAGGTTGTATATTTTCAGGAATAATTGTAATTTTATTCCTTCTCATAAAATATATAAAAATATATTGGAGGAAATTTTTTCATGGGCATTATTTACTGTATTAGTAGGATTATCCTTGTTCTCTGGTTCTTTTCCCAAATCAATACTTGGGAGGCTGAGATGAGAACATTACTTGAGCCCAGGAGTTTGAGGCTGCAGTGAGCTATGATCACACCACTGCACTCCAGCCTGGGTGACAGAGTGAGACCCTGTCTCTAAAAAACAAACACACAAACACAAACACAGAAAAGTGTACTCATTAATTTTAGATTTATGGCAGTAAAGAATCATTGCCATATCAATCTAAGCTGTTTTTAAATATAAATATTTTATAATGCTTGGAAATAATGTTTGTGAGAAGACAAACCAATTTTAAGATCAACTGAATATTTTAAAGTCTTATAGATTAAAAGGGAAAAAAACTTAAAAGATATGAAATTATATTTATCATTTATTAAGAGCCTTATACTTCTGATAGTTATTTTTGTTCTCAAACAATATAAAAAATCATTGGAAATCTAGCAGATTCACCAAAATCTTGATGAGTTTTGAACTGATATTTTCAAGTTAAGTTTTCCTATTTCACAGTTAAATTATAAATATAAATGGGCTTGCAACTCCATGGAGAAAAATTTGCTCTGTGAAACTTACCATAAACCATTCTAACCAAAGTTTCAAGACAGATGAGAACATTTTTGCCTCTTTGTTTTGTGAAATAACTAGACAGTGTAACAGCAAAAATATTAAAGAAACATGTCATTTGTCATTTTGAGATATATATGTGTACATATGCATATATACATATTTAATGAGTCTAAAGCAGACTATTGGCAGATCGTTTTTTATAAAATTGTGTTTTTTTAAAATCTTCTATAGTGGTATTTTGATAAAATATTGTTATATAACGGTTTCTTTAGGTATAAAATGTATAATAATTTTCCTTGCCCATTATAATAAAATATTTGATAGTGTTTTTTCTCTTTACTATTGTAGGGACATATTAAATTGGCTAAATTTGGACTTTATCACATGACAGCTCATGGTGATGATGTTGATTTCCCAATAGGGTAAGGATATGTTTTCCTCTATTTTGAGTTTCTTTTTAAATTTTGTAATCTTTGGTAACATGTATATTTTGTTAATTATATTTGATATTCCTTTTTGACATGAAAACAGCTTTTTAAAAATTAATGCATCTCAATTTTCCATATACTTTTAAAATGAGTAGACAATGAGTTTTTCCCAGCATCCTATAGATCCTTGATGTTGATCATTCATTGAATTGACAGAGAGGCTAGCAGTATTGACATCCTTTACATTATAATATTTCCTAATTATCTGTATGTCATTCAAATCAAATCAATTCAAGGCAAGAAGGATGACTAGATTCTCAATTAATGATAATGTGTGTGCATCAAGAGACTGAAAAACATCACTCACATTATTTTCAATTTAATGTTTTATGTTTAATTCCCTTTTCTCTAAGATATAATTATATATTAAGACTCAAGTTGAGTCATTGTGGATATTAGAGATAGAGATAAATTCCATACCTGAAAGTCTATGTTTAAGTTCAGGAAGGTTTATTTAATCACTTCTGTTATGGAATTGCAGATGTATGTTGCCCTCCACAAAAGAAATGGAAGGTCGTTTCGTGTATATTCAAGTAGATTTTTTTTTTTTTTCTTTTTGAGACGGAGTCTCACTCTGTCGCCCAGGCCAGAGTGCAGTGGCCAGATC
>NW_012108208.1:249242-262315 GCF_000951045.1 Mandrillus leucophaeus
ATTCTCCTGCCTCAGCCTCCCGAGTAGCTGGGACTACAGGCGCCGGCCACCTCGCCTGGCTAGTTTTTTTGTATTTTTTTAGTAGAGATGGGGTTTCACCGTGTTAGCCAGGATGGTCTCAATCTCCTGACCTGGTGATCTGCCCGTCTCGGCCTCCCAAAGTGCTGGGATTACAGGCTGGAGCCACTGCGCCCGGCCTCAAGTAGATGTTTTTGATACAGATTTTTGTGTTATATTTGTGTGGCTGCTTTTAGACATTTTCAGAATTATTTTCTTTTTTGAAGATTAAGTTGAGATTGTTTTAGATAAAATAGTTACAAAAATAGTATAAAGAATTCCTCTATACGTATCTTCATCAGTTTCTCCAAATGTTAACATTTCAGTACATTTGCTTTTTCTCTGTTTTCTTCTCTAAGCATATATGTGTGTATGTGTATAATGATTGTTTTTTATAATCACTTAAAAGTAATTAATGTTATGTAATAACACTTTACCTCTAAGTACTTCCATTTGTATTTTCTAAAAGAAGGACTTTGTTTTTTTACATGACCTCAGAACAGTTGTCAAAACAAGGAAACTAAACTTGATGCAGTATTATTATCTAACCTAGAGACCTTAATCATATTTTTTCAATTGTAGTGTGGCTGTTTTTGATAGTATCCATTTGTGTTTTCCTCTTTGGGCTTCCTAAAATAAGTTTTATCACACCGTTACTGAGAATTGTGATATGAAGTCATGGAGTGTGTTTTTCAAACTGAATGTTACTTAAAAACTTAATATAATTTTTTTAAAAGCCAGCCTCATATATAACTTGCCCTTTTTTCTTTATAACTCAAATTATAGGTTTCTTAACTAAACTTTTCGTTAAGTTTATGGCTGTGTCTTATTATTAAGAAATAGATAATAAACTTAAACTTTATTCAGTGAGGAAACATTTATTGAGCAATTTCTCTTCTGCCTGTTTGTTTTACAAAAATAAATAAGATAGTCTTCTCTCCTCAAGAAGCTCATTGTTTAGTGAGAGAATTTTCTGTTCTGATGGGCTACTTATTAAGGTACATAAATTCATAGTCTTACCGTTTTGTGTGTTGAAAACTTATAGGCAAAAACCAATTCTTGTTTCATAAGCATGAAAATGGTATTTTGCAAAGACAGTCTACAATTCCTTATTTGTTCAAAAAAGCCCTTTCGAATATGAAAGGGGTTTTTTTATTCAACTTATATTTGAATGTAAGTTTTTAGTGAGGCTCTAGCTCCTTTGTCATGTATGATAAATGCCTTTCAAGGTGACTTTTAAGTAGCTGTAGTACAAATGATTGCTGCTACTGCTTTTGTCTAAATCAATTTGTGTAAGAAAGAAATCCAAAAACTTAAAAATTACTTTTAAGTTTTTTATTTTTATTTAAAGGTACTTTAGGTTTCAGTGATGAATCGAAGAAAGGAGGTGATTTTTCTTAAAGCATATCAAGTAAGAGCTACACTTGAATTTAAAATGCTTGGATAGAATTGGTCTTGTGTTACCATTTGGTCTGGCTTGCTTTGAAGTCTTAGACCCAAAGGGTCTTACCAGAAAATATCAAAGAGCAAAATGTGAAACATTAGCCAGGAAAAATAAAGTGATCAAACAGCTAAGGCATGAAAGAAAATATTTACACCAGAAGAAGCTTGCAGTTGATTCAAAAGACAAATATTAAGGAACAACAAAGTAAAATGTTACCATCTGTTTCAAAATACTGTAAAGAGTTGGAAATCAGGCATTCATTTCAGTTGGCCAGTAGCTTGATACCTTGTTAAAACATCAAACAGATGATGAAAGCCACTTTATTTACCTCATCAGTCATACTCACAGCAAAGTTCTGGTAATTGTCTTTGAGTGTTAAAATGCTATGATACAGAAGAGAAGGTTGTTGAAAAAAGATGACCTACATTAAATAATTCTAGGGCTTATTATTTTTTAATAGTTTTCCTATGATTAAAAGGGAAACTAAAATATTTGAAACAAAGTTTATCTCTGTCCTGTCAGAAGTTTTTGATATAACAATGTACCTATAGTTTTGCTTGATTTTTCATTATTATCATTTTTCAGTTAGATGTGCTGGAAATCAGGAATAAAGATGAACACTGACTTCTGGATATATTGTGGTGATGATAAAAGTACACCATTGCATTTGTATTAAATTTTTCATTCTTATTAAATGTCTTTATAGATTCACTAACATTTATTACAGCTTTATGAGGTAGGCAGTAATATTCCAGTTTTACAGATGAAGAAACCTAAATCACATATAGAATATGTGGTAGAACTGAAATTAGAACACAGGTATTATAACATCTAGTATAGTGCTGCTTCCACTACACTTCAGCTGTTTCTAGAGGTATCACACATTCATTTAGAAGAGCAATATCATCATCTTAGGGTAAAATAACACAATACAAATTTGTATATGAGAGAAATACACAAGCAAATCATAAGAAGATACTGGTATCACATCATCATTCTATTAAAAAGAAAAAGGAGTTAAAAACCAAATTTACCCATTTGAATTTAAGTCATAATTCCTGACTTAATTGACTTGTATTTTGAAAGTAAATAAGTACTAGCATTGATAGTTTGAGGAGGTTGTAGAAAAGATAGGAAGAAAAACAGAAATATTTGAATGTCTACTTAATATACATTACATAGATGAAACATATATTTAAATATGTTTTGATTATAATCATCATTGTAAGAGGATATAATTTAATCTAACTGGTTTTAAAATCTAGATTGTGGGTGCTCATGAGTAAATCTGACAATAAATGAAGAAGGGGCATGCACATATGTAATAAGTATGGCAAAATTTCACTCCATCTCTCGTCTAAAACTGTTCTTATTCCTTTTATTTCTAGGAACTGGGATTCAAATTTAGCAATTGCTCCTATGTGTAATTCTTATTTACTACCTGCTTTTTAAATTGTCATTTGTAAGGCCATCCTAGTGGGCATTTTTGATAGGAATTTTTTTTTTTTTAAGCAAAACTATACTGAGTATATCCTCTATTTAAGGCTCATTGGTAGTTGTAGAGGATTTATAAAAAGATACGCAAGTGCCCTCAGGTATATAATTCTTTGTTTTCTAATTGAGATGGGAGGTTAAATTTTTGTACATGAAATATATAGTGTATAAAATGTATAGCATCATACCATGTATAGCTTTTATAAGATATAGAACAGGCAAAATGAGTACTTTATAGAATCAAATCAGGTATTGATGGCAGTGGCGGCCTGTGTGGAATGGGCACTACCATGATGCCGGCTGCAGTGGGGGAGGTGTTGCTGGGGCTGTCACTTCACAGAGCCTATAGGGGCCAGGAGCAGACAGGAGCCCCACCTTCCCGGGCACAGCTGCAGCTGCCCAAGTTGGTGCTGCAGACCTGGGCTTCCCGGTGCTCTTGGGGGCTGGAAGCAGACAGGAGCCCTGCTCTCCCAGGTGCAGCTGTAGGCTCAGAAATGTCTATTCCCACTGCCTGACCCCTCCCTCCTCCCTGTACCCACTCTGATCTTGGAGGGAGGTCGGGGCCAAGCCCAGGTGCTGTTGGACCCCGGCTGGGTGTGTGCACACTCGAGGCAGCACTGACACTCCAGCCCCCTGCTGCCTTGACCCCCTGTGGACTTTGGACACCAACAGGCGAGGGAGAGAGTCCGAAGGGGGGCTGAGGGCAGCTCAGCGCTGGCCTGCAGGCGCTTCTTGGCACAAATAGCCTGGGTACCATGAAGCGACAAGAGTCAGACAGGTTCCTGGGTAGAAGGGGGCAGGTCCCTGGTGAAGCCCTGCCTTCAAGCCGTTGAGGGACTGAAGCCTGGGAGATGGGCTGCCAGTCCCGTGGACCTGAGTGGGAACTTGTGGTGCTTTTTCTGGGCCCACCCATGGCCGCCCATGGACCAATGGATGTGCACTTCTTCCCTCTGAGGACCATAACAACCCTGGACTCAGCCAGACTTGAGCAGATGATGGATGGCCAGCTACAGAGAGCAACTACCCACCCCAGGGTCTTCTCTCTGCTGAGGGCTGAACACTCATAGGGACACCCCACCTGAGGGGAGAAGCTATCCACCCTAGGGTCTCCTCTCAGCTGAGTGCTGAACACTCATCGGGACACCCTGCCTGTGGAGAGGAAGTACCCACTGTGGGTCTCCTTAGGTGTTCTATAGCTGGATAAATCTCTTCAGCTTACTCACCCTCCACTTGTCCGTGTACCTTATTTCTGGATGCAGGACAAGAATTTGGGACCTGCCAAATGGCAGAGCTAAAACAGCTATAACAAACAGGGCTGAAACAACCCCTTGCCTGCCACAATGCGGGTGGCAAGGAAAGAAGACAGAAGGAGAGAGGAGCTGCAGCCCTTTGGGGATCCCAGACCTAGGAGCTTTCTGAGCCAGGGCTGTGACACTCTCTTTGGGGCTCTGCAGTTCCTGACATCTCCAAGTTTCCGTGCACAACCATGTTCCCTGGTGCCAGCCATGGAAGCTGCTTGCAACACATGTGGTCCAACCACAGCCTTGCAGGAAGCCAGCGCCGTGTGAGCACCTGGACCTGCCCGCTGTGCCACAGCCAGTATGCCTGGCTGTGCATGGTGACCAGACCCCACACTCACTCATAACCCCTTGCCACTCCATGCCTGGCTCTCCCTTGGCCAGCATGGCATCCAGGCCAGTAGCACAAGCTGAGCACAGCCTGCCAGTCCAAGTGGATGGAACGAGCCCAGTGGGTCCAAGCAAAACTCAGGCAAAGACACCACTGGCCACAGAAGTTTCCACCTGACAAAGTGACACCACAAAATCCCGTGATAGTATATGTTCCTTTATGGAAAAAATATAAATCTTTTTGAGAGACATTAAAGAAGACATAAATAAATATGGAGATACCATGTTTATAGATGGTTAGAGTCAATATTGTTAAGATGTTAGTTCTCTACAACCTGTCTTTATTTCTTATCTATTTTCAATAAAAATTCAACTGTATGTGAAAGAGAAAATACTTGGCAAGATAGTTTTAAAATGTATATAGAGAAGAACAAACACCCACAAAGAGCCCACATTTTCCCAAAGAGAAGCTAAAAGGTACGTATGTTTTGAGAGGTCTTAACAATTATCAGTAATTATTTAATAAAATACATTTTATATGAAAATATTTTATTTAAAATAGTGTAATAGTATACTCTTAGGCAAATTGACCAAATGAACAGATGAAGGAGCCAAGAAACAAATCTCTGTACGTGTGGAGATTTGATTTAGTATACAGCTGGCACTGCAGACTAGTTGGGGAGAAAGAGGTTTCAATAAAGGGAACAGGGCTCAATTGCTTATTTATGTAGGAAAATAAGTTGTACTTTGTCTGACCTCATATGAAAAATGAATTCTAGATGGATCAAGAAACTTAAATATAAAAGGCTAAACTGAAACTTTGAGAAAATTAACAGATTATTTTGACAAAATCATTAAGTATAAGGAAAAAAGTTTAATTCACCTGAAAGATAAGAACTTCTTATTCATAAACAGATACCATAAAGAGAAAGAAAAGACAAAACCACAAAGTGGTAGAAAATATTTCGAGTCGTAATTACTGAAGAAGACATTAGTGTCTGGAATTAAAGAAAAAATGTGCAGTAAAAGATTATCATAGAAAGCCTAAGACTGCTATCCTTAGAAACTAAGTCCTGCTAGCAATGTTTGCCCTTGGCTGTTGCCTTGAAACTTGGATTGCAGAAATGTTCCCATGGATCCCTAACTGCTGAGGCTAGTTTACTGTGCTTGTAAACAACCAAAGTGGTTTATGCTGAGCACTTGCTTTCCTTCTTGAGTTCTTGAATTTTTGTACATGCCAGGCAGAGAGTGCCTGTGTGACAAGTCCCAAATAAAATCCTTGGATTTTCAATGGGCTTCTCTGGCCAGAAACATCACATAACATTTGTTCTTCAAGATTGGAAAGAAGTTCAAAAAAAAAAAAGAAAAGAAAACTAAAGATACATCACATACATGGTGCTACATTTTTGTTGCTGGAAGAAGAATGTATTCTATGTGATCCCTGATAGGAGAGAGAGAGCATAAGGAAGCCTCTATATAGGTTCCTTGAGACTCCCTCTCTGTCTTTGTTCCTTGTGATTCAGCTATACCCTTACTGTGTCACTGTAATAAATCTTACAAGACTTACTTGCTAAGTCTTGTAAGTCTTTCTAGTGAATTTTTAAACATGAGAGTGGTCTTGGGGACCCCAAAATAACTAGAGAAATAAGCAAAAGACTTGAATGGGCATATCACACAATAATAAACCCAAATGACTAATAAACATGTGAACATTTGCCTCAATGTCATTAATTTTCAAGGAAATGCAAAGTAAAACCACAATAGATTTTATATACCAGATTGTTAAACATTAAAAAGTCTGTCAAATATCAAGTGTTGGTGAAGAAGTAAAACAATAGGAATAGTCATTCACTGCTGGCAAGTGTATAGATTGGTATAACTCCTTTTGAAAAACATTTGGCATTGTTTAATGAAGTAGAAAGTGCACATATCCTATGGCTTAGAAGTTTGGTTCTAGGTTGTTAACATTGGGAACCTTTTGCAGATGTATACCATACATGGCATTCTGTGCAATGTTGTTCATAATATTAATAATAAAAAGCAGGAAACAGCTTAAATGCCATTGCTATTTGAATGTATAAATTATGATATATTCGTATAATAGAAAAAAGAATTTAATGGATACAGCTTCATGCAACAATATAGATAATCTTGATTGAAAAGGCAAAAGAATACAGTCATCCTAATTCCAGTGTTATAAAGTTCAGAGATGTGCTTGACTAAACAGTACATTTTTTAGGGATACAAATATGGTAAAACCATCAGGAAATGGAAGAGAATGACAAACACAAAAATTCCAGGTATCTTCTCCTCTGGAGGAACAGGAATGGAGATACAATCAGGGAGAAGCACAAAGGGACTTTCAGTGATAATTTTATGTTCTTCACTTAAACTGCTTCTTGGTACATGGGTGTTCATTGAAGCTTTCTTCTTTATACCTTATCCATATTTAAGAGGCAGTGTTTTGCATTTATTCAATATTTGCTAAACCAGTTTTCAAAAACCTTTTATGTCAGTGAAGTTGTGAGGAAATAGGCACTGTCATGTATTACTTATGACAATATAAATCAATATAACCTCTCCAAAGGGCAACTTGGTGTGATAAGTCAAAATTTAAAATGCACATACCATATGATCTTGGAGTGCCACTTCTAAGAATATATCTGTCATTCATATGCATATACTTGTGGGATATGTAATAGTCATAATATATTCATCTCATTATTGGTAATAGCAAAAGAATGGAAGTTCCAAAATGTTTTTGTCAAATTAAGAGCATCAATGAAATTATTGGCAGTTTTCAAAAAGAATGAGAAAACTCTATACTTGTGTTTTTAAAGAACAATCTCTAAAATATACTTTAAGTGGAAAAAGGGTACATAGCAATATGTATAGTGTTTTACCATGTGGGGCAGAGGTGATGAGTGGACAAAGTTATATATACATAAATATGTCAGGGTGACAGGGGTATAGAGATAGGAGTTTTACTTTTCAATTTATATCTTTTTATAACATTAACATTCTTACTACTAAAAGTAATAAATACTTTTTTAAGAGATAAAATGAGCTTTAAATAGTAATTCAGTATTAAGGGAAGATAGGCAGTAAGAGGGAAGGAAAAACACTTGGAAGCCAGAGAGAAGTAAATAAAGGAGTTAATGCTGGAGGGAAACATGAGGGTTTTAAAACTGTTTGAGACTTGTGTATATTTACTCTTGATTCCTTGACATTGAAGGTCTGTATTATAATGGTTAGTTTAGAATGCTTTCTAGCAACAGTTGTTAATTTAATTGCATGGGACTTTTACATAGATCTTACCACACTGATTGTAAAAATGTACTATTGCTTCTTTCCGTGTTGTAATTATTCATTATTTTAATGTGTCATTACAGGTATCCCTCATACTTGGCCCCTGAGGTAATTGCACAGGGAATTTTCAAAACCACTGATCACATGCCAAGTAAAAAACCATTGCCTTCTGGCCCCAAATCAGATGTATGGTCTCTTGGAATCATTTTATTTGAGCTTTGTGTGGTATGTATAAAGAAATATTAGTATAATAAAAAGAAATTGTGCATTTATTGGAATAATCTTTTGGAGAGGAAAGTTAATAATAATATGTTTTTGCTGTACAAATTGATTACATATGAGGAGAAAAGGCTTAATTTGGCTTAATTATGTTTGATAATTAATTTCACATATTTTTTGGCATCTCTAGAAACATACTTTTACTAAGTGTGAATGTAAATGTTACCAGATGTGTATTATTTTGGAATCTCTGTAATGTGTATATTTTTACAAAGTTAAGATGTTTATATTAAGTTATATAAGATATATGGAGTACCATTAAAAGTTTAACAAGATATTGAAGTCAAAACCATGTTTTTGGAAGATTGATATGACAATAATGTAAGATTGAGAAGAACAGCAGTTTTTTTCAATGATGTCTACCTGTAGTTCTGATTTGATAAATGTTTAAGAACATTTTTTCTTCTCTATTAAAAAAAATCAAAACATCTCTCTTTTTTCTATAAACACCAGATAATCTTAAGCCTTTTCCTTCTAAGTTTATTTAAATGATCATATAAGCTTAATTTGTTTATGATAAGAGGAATATAATTATAGCCAACATTAATGAAGCATTCTGCGTTATGTAACCCTCACCATAACCTGTGGTATATATACAGTTAATATTTTAATTTTACAGATGAGAAAAGTGAGACTTCAGATGGTTAAGTAGTTTGCCCAATTTATGTAACTATTTGGTGGTGGGAGAGTCCAATTTGGCACACATTCATTGCTCAACTCATAAATGCTGAAGGCATAAGTGTTTAACTCCAGACCTTATATCAAGGAGCCTCCTGAGGCAGACTAATAAGGAAATAATTAAAATATAATGTGTGCATCTTAAAATATACCAGGTGCTGTAGGAGCATGAAGGATGACTGTGTGAAGTTATTGTGGTAAGAGAGTGCTATGAAATTTTTTAATGGAGAAACAGGCTACCTGGATCATAATATTTAAGTAAGAATTAGCTTGGTAGATGAAAGGGTATAATCAGTCTTACCCAGGGGACATCTTGCTCTCAATAAAGTAAGACTCCACGTGGCCTGGAATACCTCTAGATATCCAGGTATGTGTTGATCTCAAAAGTGAACAATGCTTACATCAAACTAGAATATAATGACCCTTAGATGTATGAAATGTTTAAATGATACATATTATGCAACACTTTCTAAAATGTTATTTCACCTGTAATTTTTCTTTAGTGGAGCTGACTTTAAAAATCCAATAAAACTTTTGGAGATAAATGGAGATGCCTGATAAAATCAGTTTCAGCTATAAGGGGAGAAAAATACCTTCCTAGAAGAAACGTGTAAATATTAACACAAATTTCTTTTCTCATTTTATTTAGGGAAGAAAATTATTTCAGAGCTTGGATATTTCTGAAAGACTAAAATTTTTGCTTACTTTGGGTAAGTGTCATATAATTGCTTATCTTTCAGATATAAATATAACTTAGTAACTGTTAGTAATCATGCACATTGAGGATATGTTCTTTTGAAATAGTGAGGACACTGAAATATACCCCTTTTACTCAAGTTGCTAATGATCAGTGGTAATGATCAGCAGAACAGCATATGAGGTCCCTTCTAAAACATTACAGCAGAAATGTCTTTATTCTATGAGGAATTTTAACCTAGATGGAAATAATCTTAGCTTTATGATCTAGCCAAGTAAATTAACTTGTGAAATCAAAATATGAGAATATAAAATTGTATTTCTGTAGCAGTTTACCTTCAGGCAATGTATCTTAACTTTTGGGCTATCTTTCTATTTGATGAATCATGTACAAATAACAACTCAAGAAGAATATTGATTTTTTCCATATAAAAGGCTCATACAAATTTTCATGTGTGTGGATCCAAACATGTATAATTCAAATTAATAAAAATTTATGTAATCTACTTTCGAGTGGAATTAATTAAGCACGTTTGGTAATTAAGGAGAGAAAAACAGTGATAGAACACTTTATGCAAAAGAGTGACAGATTAGTATCCAAGTTAAAAAGATTTACAAATAAGAATATGCACAGAAAAGTATTAGTGAACATTAAATAATAATGAGTTATAAATAAATTTGCAAAAGTTTTACCAGATTTACCACATTTAATTACAAAGATTGATACTACAGCTATTAAGAAGCCTTGGAGATTCTTAAATATGGTCTGTAATCTAAACTTATACTTTAAATTCCCAAATCAATGTAAGTACATTTTCCAAATTATGTATAATAAAAATAAATTAGTCTTGTAATCATAAAAACAAATCTACAAAGCCTTCTTAAAAAGCGCTGTTTATGTACAGTCATTTCTTGAAGAGGATTGGTTCTAGCACCCCCACATGTACCAAAATCCATGTGTACTGAAGTTCCACAGTCGGCCCCACAGAACCCATGTGTATGAAAAGTCGGTCCTCCATACATGCAGATTTTGCATCCACAAATACTGTATTTTCAACCCATGTTTGGTTGGAAACAATCCACAGATAAGTGGCCCTATGCAGTCTAAACCCATGTTGTTCAAGGGTCAACTATGTGTGTCCTCATGTATATATTTAGACAGAGAGAACTAGAGTATCTTTACCTTCCTTGTAAAGGAGTTGCTCCTTTATCAAACTGTTTTAAGCTGATATCTTTCAGTGTCAGTTATTCAATTAGTATTTGTCTGAAGCTTTTCATTTTTATCAAAACTTGTAAAGAAATTTAACAAAATGATAAAGTTTTCAGTATTTTAAGTTCCAAAACTGCACTACTGCATTAAAACATTTTTGATCAGTTTCTTTTCTGATTTGTTGGATAGATTAGAAAAGTAGCATTTATTCATATAGTTTTTCTGTTTTATAGACTGTGTAGATGACACTTTAATAGTTCTGGCTGAAGAGCATGGTTGTTTGGACATTATAAAGGTTTGTCATTAATCTGGGTCTTAGTCCATTTGTGCTGCTATAAAAAAATACCTGATATTGGGTAACTTATAAAGACAAAAATTTATTTTTCCACAGTTATTGAAACTAGGATGTCCAAGTTCAAGGCACCAGTATGTTTGGTTTTCTGGTGAGGGCTGCAGTCTTCTGAGAGAGAAACACTGTCCTCACAAGGTGGAAGGGCAAGCTAGGCAATTGCTATGTGAAGTCTCACCTTTATAAGCCTCTTAATGCCATTCACCAGGGGAAGAGCCCTTGTGACCTAATCACTTCTTAAAGGCCTCACCTCTTAATATCATCACATTGGCCATTAAGTTTCAAAGTTCATTAAGCCTGAACTTTGGAGGGGACACATTCAAATCATAGCAATCTCTTCATGAAAATTTATTTTACGCACTTGGGATCCACTTGGAAGCTATTTTAAAGCAATGCTTATTTCTCTTTAAGTATTTGCTTTTTCACAGTGACAAAATTTGTATAAAGTACAAATAAAAACTTTTAACATATCAAAATCTTCTAGCTTAGCAAACGTTTGAATAAAGTATATTTCTAAAATTGATCATTTTAATTAATTATTTTCTCTCTTTATTTACCAGGAGCTTCCTGAAACTGTGATAGATCTTTTAAAGAAGTGCCTCACCTTCCATCCTTCTAAGAGGTTGATATTTAGAGATTGGGATTACATTGAGATCCTTTACACATAAACAATTGATTTTTTTCATATTCATTTTAATATAATGGATTAAATAAAGATAATGTACATATGTAGTAGTATATAATTGACATCAGTATCATAACCATGAATGATGTAAGCTTTCGTTTTTTGTGAATAAATGAAAAAGTAATTAAAGTTAAACTATGGTCAGAAAACTGACATATACTAAAGAAGTTACTAGTTCATTTCCAAGCTTTTAAGTAGAATATCAACTAAGACTGGAATGTAGGTATTCCTAGACCCAATAATAACATCAGTGAAATGAGAATAAAAGTTTGTTATCAATATGTGTTATAGCAGTGAACTTGGATAAGTGGTGTGATAAACTAACAACTGTTGATAATAAAAAAGGATTTCTTAGAAGTTTCATTAATTGACTTTGACTTGATGATGTCACTAGTAGTCATACAGCTATCCCTAAACTCCTTTAGTATATAATGTTTGAAAATAGTGTATACAAATTTGTCTTTAGAAAAACAACTTTATCAAGACATGTTAGAGAGAAATAGTAGTTTTGTGTGGATGTACCACATTAAGGGACAGGAAGAAAAGCCAAAAGGTATTATTATAATAGCTTGCATATTTATTATTTAATTAAGATATTCAGTAAAGCAGGTGAATGCTAGTCAGGCTAAAAGTAAACAATGCAAAAGCTTTTATGGAATGGTATTTTTGATACATCATGAGGTAAAGTACAACATAAGTAAAAAAAAATCAGTATTTACTCACAGTTATTTGATTGTAATATAAAAGTATGCATCTAGACTCTGCAAAGGAAAGCTGTATTATTTTCTGTGCTAATGAGGTGTTTAAGACTTTCAACCAGTCTCTTGAATGTATGCCATTATTTTAGGAAATTTTTTATGACTTTCATTCATGCTCTGTATTTTAAATGTTCTCAAGGCCAACCCCAAGTGAATTAATGAAGGACAAAGTGTTCAGTGAGGTGTCACCTTTATATACCCCATTTACGAAACCTACCAGTCTGTTTTCATCTTCTCTGAGATGTGCTGATTTAACTCTGCCTGAGGATATCAGTCAGTTGTGTAAAGGTAATGATAAATTAAAGCATAGAAAATGAGCCTTGTTTTTAAAGGAAGTTTCCTTATCCTACTTTCAGTTTTGAATTTATCAACAAAATATATTAGTGGAGGCCAGGCGCGGTGGCTCAAGCCTGTAATCCCAGCACTTTGGGAGGCCGAGACGGGCGGATCACGAGGTCAGGAGATCGAGACCATCCTGGCTAACAC
>NW_012108208.1:262497-273763 GCF_000951045.1 Mandrillus leucophaeus
AAAAAAAAAAAAATATATTAGTGGAATCATGGGAATTAAGAGACAATTCTGGAAGTGATTAAAATATAACTGACTGACTGGGTGCGGTGGCTTATGCTTGTAATCTCAGCACTTTGGGAGGTCAAAGAGGGAGGATTGCTTGAGGCCAGGTGTTTGAGACCAGCCTGGTCAATGTAGAGATATCCTGTCTCTACAAAAAAAAAAAAAAAGACAACAAAACAACAACAACAAAAAACAAAGTATACACGCGCACACACACACACACACACACAAATATATATGTATATAGTTAGTCAGAGCCTAACTTGCTTGGATAATATCAGAGCCTAACTTGCTTGGATAATTATCAGAGCCTAACTGAACTGGTGAGGGGAAATAGCAAATTGCAGCTAGCTCTAGCCTTCTGTGTGGTGTTTAAGATTAACAGAAGCATTCTATAGTCAATCCTGTGATTAGTTCTGAATCTTTAAGTGAGCCTGTGCCTCTAGCCTTTAGACAAGTGCTTCCTTGCCCTTAAGGAGTGGCTAGAATACACATAAACACACATACATTTGAGCTAACAGTTTATCCTTTATATTTAAGTTACTGATATTCTATATAATTTATTTATAACTGATCTCTAAAAATAATATTATTGATAAGAATTACATACCATTATGTTCTGCATGTTGAAGAGAATATCAGCTTTTAGACTTTCAATTCTTGTGTGAAGATTACAGCTCTTGGAACGTAAGGTTTAGTGACACGAGTAAGTTACCTTTATTCTGAAAAGTTTTTATGACTTAAGTCATGGCAGAAAATGGTTACTAAACATTCATTCAATTAAACATTTATTGAGTTCCTTTATGTGTCACATACTGTATCTTTTTTGTTTGTTTGTTTGTTTGTTTTGAGACTGAGTCTGGCTCTGTCGCCCAGGCTGGAGTGCAGTGGCCGGATCTCAGCTGACTGCAAGTGCCACGTCCCGGGTTTACGCCATTCTCCTGCCTCAGCCTCCCGAGTAGCTGGGACTACAGGCGCCCGCCACCTCGCCTGGCTAGGTTTTTTTTGTATTTTTAAGTAGAGACGGGCTTTCACCATGTTAGCCAGGATGGTCTCGATCTCCTGACCTCGTGATCCGCCCATCTCGGCCTCCCAAAGTGCTGGGATTACAGTCTTGAACCATCGCGCCCGGCCCACATACTGTATCTTTAAGTAACATTCATGCAAAAGGGGAAGGCAGACAGACATTTAGTTATACAATCACTATTATAAATGAAGGTCAATATGAATATAGCACAATGGCAGCATAGCAGGAGCACCTAATTGTGTATTTCTGTCTGGGACATCAAGGAAGACTTCAGAAAAGGCAGCCAGCCATTGCCTTGAGATAGGAGGGAAGGAACAATTTGTGTTGGTTGCCTCCCCATGTGCTATTTTCTACCCTTATTCCTTTTCCAATATAGAGTGTAAAATTTCCAATACTATGTATTCATTATAAAGAGTGAAAATTCCAGGTTTTTTTTCTATGGGCAGTAAGTTTGTGAACTAGAGTTGGCTAATTGTATCTAAATGAAAGTACTGGGCATAAGGGCTACTTGTAGGGAAAAAACAAATTTTCTTGTCAAGAAAGTACTGCAGCATAAGTTCACCACTTTCTTCTCTTCTTAATGCAGGAAATGGTCTAGAATTTTGATAAGCATAGGCCCCTCCTATACCTATGATTTTATTAGGAGAGATGAATAAATGTCTTTATTATATAAGCCACTTTTAGTAGTATATTATTTTCAGCTAGGAGCATTCAAATTATTACAAAAATTAAATCAGAATCTGCCAGTCATGGCATACCTCCAGGTAGGAGAAGGGAAACACCAAGCTCCAGCTCATTCTAGCCACTCCTTAAGGGCAAGGAAACACTTTGTCTAGAGTCACTGGCTCACTTAAAGATTGAGACCTAATCATAGGACTTACTACAGAATGCTTCTGTTCCCCACACCTTAACCACCACATAGAAAGCTAGAGCTGGCTGCACTTTGGTATTTCCCCTCTCCAGGTCAGTTAGGCTCTGACTAACCGGTTTATCCTGAAGGCTGACCTTGTTAAGAACAGTGCTCATTGTATTTCAGAATGGTTCCATTTCCTCTGCCACTACTGGAAACATAAGGGCATTTTCCTCCAATATTTACTGTGAGAACCGTGTCAATCTCCAGACTCACAAAAGTGTGCGGGTATCCCTTATGACTGGCTCCCCCTGGAGTTTTTAACTCTCAGAGTTGTCCACACTGAGCTCCAGTAATTTGTCAATTACAGTTTAGGTTTTCCAAACTTGGCACTGGTTCCTGAGGCACTACTCATGAATGTCTGTTCCAGAATGCTGTAACTCCCTGTATTCTGCTGTCTGTCTCCACTCCTGGGGACAGAAGTTTGCCCTATGTCCTCACCTCTCTTACAGATCCAAGAATGGTTGATTTTTCAGTCTGTTCAGCTTTTTATTTGTTGTTAGGGTGGAGTAGCAAATTTCAGCCTCCTTACTACTAACTGGAAACTGGAAGTCTGTTCTTCAGTGTTTATTTTTTTTTTTAGAATGGCAGCTATTACTGCCTGTTGACTTTTAATAAAGGTAGAAAATGTAATACAATGATTCCTTAAATTTGCTTTTAATAGATATAAATAATGATTACCTGTCAGAAAGATCTATTGAAGAAGTTTATTACCTTTGGTGTTTGGCTGGAGGTGACTTGGAGAAAGAGCTTGTCAACAAGGAGATCATTCGATCCAAACCACCTATCTGCACACTCCCCAAGTAAGGAAAGAAACTTCTCTTGTAAATTTAAATAAATAAATAAACGATAATAATTATACTTATATGGTAATAAAAAAAAGAAAATTGGTTGTTTTAAAAATTTTTTTTGGTAGACATCCCAACTAAGTGATTATTGGAAGCAATTGAAATCAACACCTTGTTTGACTGACCAGAGTTTCTAATTGCAGTTCCCATCACTTGTCTTTGATCTGTGATTTGCTTTGTGACCTATTTGAAGTGAAGTTAATACTATGGAATATCTTGCAATAATTGATGTTAATGAAAAATACACAAGTCACAATAGAATAAGAGAGTTAACTAAAAACTAGTTAGTTTGCCTACTAAAAACAACTATGTTCTTTTTGCAAATATACTTGTAAATGTAAATGAACTGTGTGGTCTCACTGCATGTCCTAAAGATCATTACTGTGCTAGTGTGTTGCAAAAACATCTGCAAAACTGTATAAGAAGGTATCATGCTATAAGTTAGACTCCAAGTTAAATACCTCTGCAACCTTGGGGCTAAGATTGTCATTAACATTGCTATTCATGTTTGTTCATAAAAATATGAACCTAAATTTCTTGAGCTTCTACTAATACTTTAAATTTTTAATTTTAGGCTTTGAGAGGCAAGGCAAGTGAATTGAGTGAGCCTAGGAGTTTGAGATCAGCCTGGGCAACATGGCAAAACCCTGCCTCTACAAAGAAAAAAATTAGTTGGACATGGTGTTGTGTGCCTGTAGTCCGAGCTACTCAGGCAGCTGCAGGTGGGAGAATCACCTGAGCCCAGAGAAGTTGAGGCTGCAGTGAGCCGAGATCATGCTACTGCACTTTAGCCTGAGCAAATGAGAGACCCTGTCTCAAAATAAAATAAAATAAAATTTTAATTTTTAGATTTCAAGACTTAGGTTTGATCATTATAGGCAACTGTAGAAGTAATCTGCTCATCATTTTTTTCTTTTCAAACTTCTGTATTGTTTGGATTGACTAGTTTATTTTTTTTTCTCTTTTAATCTGATTTTTAAATGTTAACTTTGAGTATACCACTTATACATTGAATTAAGTAGAAAGTAAGAAGTAAGATTATGGAAATTGTAAGAAGAAATAGTTTAAAGGGCATATAGATTCTTAAAAGTAATTTATTGAAATTGTAAACAAATTTTACTCATTTATTATTTAATATCCTTTCTTCTATGAGGTTACTATCCAATATGCTTTTTTCTTTCTTCTTCCCTTTGTCTTTTTCCACTCGTATAAAGTTTCTCGGGAAAACATTGGGCTAATGTCAGGAGAGTACTGTTAGCATTGAAACTGCATGAACAAAGGGTTGTAAATGACACTTTTGTTTTTCTGAAATTTTCTTATATTCATACCAACTCAAGAGTTATTTAAAAACGAGACTTGTTTGAAGAAATCTCAATACATTGTTTTATTAAACATCCATTCGAAAGTTTAGTTCTTTTTTAATGAAGGGATTGATGACTTAGAATAAACTTTGCTTTCTAGAAGAAACAATAAACTGGATTTTATGTGCATATTATTTTTAAAAATTTCTTTTCAGTTTTCTCTTTGAGGATGGCGAAAGCTTTGGACAAGGTCGAGATAGAAGCTCACTTTTAGATGATACCACTGTGACATTATCATTATGCCAGCTAAGAAATGTAAGAATGATATTTTCACAGTTCTGCTTTAGTTTTTTTTTTTTCTTTAATTAAAACCTTACAGATACACAAGATATTGTGTATGGCTCCTTGATTTCACAAAATATGGGAGAGCTTCTGTAAAATGTGTGCCCCAGAGTAAATTGCATCTGTGCAACTTCAGCTTTATTACCTGAGTGTTCACAAAAATGATTTTATCAGTTTATCTTTTCGCCATCATTGGGTAACTGTTCTCATTTCTTTATTTACCTGGTAATGCTTTCTTTTATCAAATTTTAAAAAGTTGTTAATCTAATGATATGGAAAAGTATTTTGCTATAACACTAATTTTTAATTTCGTGATTATAGTGCAGTTGTAAGTCTTTTCATATATTTTATCACTTCGCCTACCTCTTTATGCATTACTAGTTCATATCTCTTGTCAGTTTGTCTTTTGAGTGATTTCTTATTGATTTGAGGAGTTTTAGAACTATATCCCTGATATCGTATCTTTGTGAGCGGTATGTCATGGAAATATATTCTCATCTGTAGCTCTTCCTTCAACTTTTGATTGTTTTATTGAATAGAATTCTAAATTTTTATCAGTATTTTCTTTTATAGTCAAATGTATTTTGATATATTTTTTCTTGTAACTTACTTAAAGTAATAGCAAGGTTATAAGTATATTTTATAATGTTTTTATATATTTCCTTTTAAAAATTTTAAATAATTGTTTCCCATTTAATTCTTTAATCCACCTAGAATTTATTTTAGATTAAGTTGTAAGGAAGGTATCCAATGTCGTATTTCATTGATTAAAAAAATACCCCTTATGTCAGTACCATATAATTGAATAGTTTTCTCTTCACTTTTTTGATGTGCAATACCAACTTTTTCTATGTGCATGGATATGTCTCTGGGCCTTGGTATTCTAATTTGTTGGCCTGTGTTTCTAATTTTAGCAAATACCACACTGCCTTAATCTATAGTTTTATGTGAACTGTTGATATCTAGCAAAGGAAGACTTTCAGTTTTTTTGTCCTCAAAATGGAGTAGGAGCTCTTTAACATCTTCCTCTACTAGCTGATTTTTATTATCATCATAAAGACCTTCATAAAAAATTACAGGGTTTTGATTGACATTGCATTAAATTTATAGGTTAATTTGTAGAGAATTGATGTATTTAAAATGTAGGGTTTTATTTCTTGAACATGCCTAAATAAATATGTCATTTATTTGTCATATTTTATATAACAATTTTCTTTTTAATGTCTGTATGTCAGTTATCAGATTTATTCCTAAGGTAATTTATTGTTGCTCTTGTAAATAGAATATATATATGTGTGTGTATGTGTGTGTGTGTGTGTGTATATATATATGTGTGTGTATGTGTGTGTGTGTGTGTGTATATATATATGTGTGTGTATATATATGTATGAGTATGATTTTTTCCAACATTTTGTTATAAAAATTTTTAAACAGAAAAGTTGGGAAGCATTTACAGTGAACAAGTTACCGCCTAGATCAACCATTTGATATGGTCTATTAGCAAAATCAAGTTACACCTATTCATTGACCTATTATGTATAGCTGTTTTGTTCTACAGTGGCAAAATTGAGTAGTTGCGATAGAGACCACATGGCCCACAAAGCTAAAAATATTTGTTATATGTTCCTGCATAGAAACAGTTTGCTAATCTGTGACCTAGATTCTATAATTAACATTTTACATGCTTTACCACATGTCTGTCTATCTTTCTAGTCATGCATCAATCCATCATATTTTTCGTTCCTGTTTTTCAAAGTAAAATGAAGACATTACTACAATTCAGCTTACACATTAGAATTTGAGATTTGTTTATGGTTCTTTTCTAGGCAAAATTTTCATGTAGTAAAATGTACAAATCTTAAGTATACCAGTAGATGAGTTTAAAATATACATCAATAATATGTTTTCATGTAGTAAAATGTACCAAATCTTAAGTATACCAGTAGATTATTTTTAAAAATACATCAATAATATTTTTTTAAATACCATGTCAACTACTATTTTGTGCATGATTAGTAACACAATTGATTTTTTTATATGGATTTTGTGTCAGGCAACGTTGCTGAACTTATTCTTTTTTAAATAAGAATAGGACTCTATAGAGTCTCTGTGGTTTTCTTGGAAATGAAGGGAAAAACACTACCTTAATTCACTTCACTCACTTCATCTTTTGTAATTATTTTTGCTGAGTCTCTATAACACTATTGAATAGAAACAAATAGTGGGCATTCTTGTCTCATTTCTGGTTTTAAAAGGTTGCTTTTTATATTTCATAATTAAGTATGATATTTGTTGCATTGAGCTGTAGACATCTGTTCTAAGTTATACGTTTTGTTATGAATGGGTGTTGAATTTCACTGAGTGTTTTTACTGTATCTATTGGGATGGTCATATGGTTTTTTATGTATTATGTTAATGGATTTAATTATATTGATGGGGTTTTTCAATGTTGAGCCATGTTTATATTTCTGGAATAAACCCAATCAGATCATGATTTCATTTTTCCTTTTTTATACATTTGTGTTTTGATTTTTCTAATATTTTGTTTAGAATGTTTGCATTTTTGTATCTATTTGAGATGGGCCTGTGAGTTTCTTTTCTTTTACTGCAACATGCTAGTTTGGTATCAGGGGTGTACTAGTCTCATAAGATAAATAGGAGAGTGTTGCCTTTTTTTTTTTTATTCTCTGAAAGACTTTATATGATTACATATATCTATTTCTTGAATGTTTCATGGGAGTTAGCTTTAAAACCATACTGTAATGGCTCCTTATCCCTATCTGGGTGTAATCATTACTTCAGTCTGCTTAATGGTTATAAGTTTACTCAGGCTGTTAATTTTGTTTTTAAATCATTTTCTAAAGTTATATGTTTCAAGGCCTTTAAGCTTGCTCTTCCCAGTGCCTCTAACACTCTTCCGCCGCTTCTATTTCCTTTCTTTCCATTCTCTGCTGAACCGTTACCTATTGGTGGGCTTTTGTTGGCCATCCTTTATCAAATAGCAACGCCACACCTATCCCTTGTATTCTTTATCCTGTTTTTTTTTTTTCCTCCATTGTACTTCTCTTCATTTGATATATGTTTTCTTCCTATATGATAACTGAATGAAGGAATGAATCCTCTTATTATTTAAAAGCCCTATTAATATTGTAGTAAAGTACAGGGGAGAAGTATTTTATAATCTTATGATTAAGTCCCAGATTTTAGTGAGCCTGTATTCCTGGGCTGTGACCTTCACAAGGTTTCTCAGCTTCTCCCACTCCTCTGCCCCAAGCTGAGACAGGAAAGCTAGAGGGACTAGAGTCGGGTATTTCTTTTCCCCTACATCAAAGACTGGAGTGGACTGGAGTTGAATATTTCCTTCCCAAGTTGGCTAGATTTCTGCAAAACCCAAGTTAGTTAGGACCTGGCAGAAGAGTTTCCCTTTAAGGCAGACCTCTCTTAAGGAAAACAGAGTACCCTGGCTATATTTCAGGTTGTTTACTTTCCACCTCCCCCTGCAGGAAGTCAAGGGTATTTTTCTCAGATCTTCACCCTGAGAACCTGGTGGGACCTGTGGAGGTTAATCTCATGGAAGCAAGGAAGGCCTCCCTAAGGCTGGGCCTCTAGAAGTTTTTCTCTCTCATATTAGTCTGTGCTCAGCCTGCAAGTATAAATAAATACCTTTTAATTAATCTTAACAGGCTCCAGCAGTGGCTCTGTTCCTGGTGAGCTGTGATTCCCTGTATTCGAGGGTCCCTCCAGTTTTTAGGACATCACAGTGCTCTGATTCTGATAGATGTGAGACGAGTTCTTGATTTTCAGTTTGTTCAGCATTTTTCTTGTTAGAGGAAGAATGATGCTTTCTAAGCTGTTTATATTTTGTATAAGAAAGTGGAAGTCCCAGCCTTTTTAATTTTAACTATTCATAGCCAAAGCTAAAATAAGTACCTATCCTTGTTTTCTGTCTAAGCTAGCAATTCCCCTAGTTTTTATTTACGTGGCTTTAGAAGGGTCTTCTCCATTCTGAAGGTCTGTTATGCAGGTTCCCAAACCTTTATCCCATTATGGTCTAAATATCTAGACCGCAGTTATTAACTCCTTTCTTCTAGGCCTGGTTTTATATCTGTTATCACAGCATTTTCTTTATGTTTTAAAGCTTAGCTAACCATTTAATATTTTACATGTTATGTAGTAGGACAGTATTAGAATCCATTGTCTACCATAATGCCATCAACAGAAAATTAAAATATATAATTATTACTACTCAATACTCTGAATTTATAATCTCTTTGAAAGAAAGAATGTGGAAAGTAACAAAATAAGTAACAATACCATGCAGCAAACAATAAATTACATCCAAAATATCTGATTTCAGCTGATTTTGTTTTGCTCTCAATTTGTTTCTTCAATTTAAATATAATCCAAGTTAAATGAATGTAGGCTTCAAGTCTAAATGTCTCAATGCCTTTACAGTTCTGCTTGCGAAATTTAAAATACTTTTCTTCTGTAGTTATTAAGAAATATTAATTTGCTGATTCTTAAAATGATATGGAAACCAAATAATTTTTAGTGTTTTCGTTCACCTTTTAAAATTCCTAATGTGCAAAATTTTTGTTTAGAAAAGACAGACAAGATACTTATAGATAAAATCAATGACATTCAGGATACTGAAAACTAATCTTTAATAACAAGATATGTGTATTAATAATGCAGTAACACTTGGGAAAATTTAATTTCTTTATTTAAAGTTTTAATATATGAAAGATATACCTAAAGGTTTACTAAAATAGGATAAGCGTATAGCACATTAATTTTTAGAGGAGAACCAGGCGTAAATTCAGTGTTTGCTGAATTCTTAGTGTTGAGTAAAAGATTTTTCTTCAGCTTTAACAATTCTGGGAATAACTCACATGGGTGCACAATGACTGATCAACAGAAGATCAGTGCTTGGTGCACACACAGCTTGAACTTCTATGTCAATCCCCATAGGAGCAAACATTCTGCCTTCAAGATGGAAGTTGAACAGCAGAGCAGTGGGCAAGATGGCATTAACTTTAATCACCTTGCTTAGAATGTGATTAACATTTTACTTTACTACTGCCTTCCTGCTTCTGATTTTGAAGAATAACTATAATCCTGTCAGGGTTGTTATTTGAAACAACTATTAAAATAACTTTGTAAAAAAAATCATTAAGTAAACTCTGTCCATTGATTTATTAGCTATTTGAGTCATACATGTTCAAAGTATGATGTGAGAAATGTTTTGGAATCCTTTTTCTAGTACCTTTCTTTTTGACTTAGCTTGTATTATGCCAAAGCAAAAATAAATCTAAGTTGTTCTTTCAATATGTACATGGCTATATAGTACCTCTTTTTAATCATCTTTCTTCATATAACTTAAAATTTTTTTCCCATTCATTAAGTTTTATACTAGTGCTAGTAATTCTGAGTTGTGTTTGGAAAATATATCATGATAGGTGTCTAACATTTATGAGTGATACCTATAGATAAGAAAAAAAAAAAAGAAAAGTTGTTTTTCACAGCCAAACCTTAATCAGTAGAGGCATTGTATGCTTGCATGTTTATAAGAACTGATTTTTAGATTCTATTTTATACTTTTCTAGGTCCCTTTATAAATTCATAGTTGTTGTATTACTTGTCTTTTTAAACACAGATCAAAGTTTCTGCCCAATATCTTTATACATAAATATTGTCTTTAAATACACAGAGATTGAAAGATGTTGGTGGAGAAGCATTTTACCCATTACTTGAAGATGAGTGAGTATATATAGTCTCATTTTACATTTATTTTTCTTTCTATTTATATTAGATTTATAAGAATTTTATACATTTTCTTTAAATGTGTTTCCTAAATAGAAAATAATAACCTGATATTTTGGTTTATTAAAATTTTGTGCTTTTTCTGAAATCACTGTCGGTAGAGTTAGGAAGAAAAAAGAAAATGTACCTTTTGTCCATTTTTTTTTTATTGCTTTTGTTCTCTTTTACAGCCAGTCTAATTTACCTCATTCAAACAGCAATAATGAGTTGTCTGCAGCTGCCACTCTCCCTTTAATCATCAGAGAGAAGGACACAGAGTACCAACTAAATAGAATTATTCTCTTTGACAGGCTGCTAAAGGTATGTATTCTAAAGTATAAAGTGGTAACAGTAGCCCATATGGAATTCTTTTTTTTAATTTTTTCGATAATTCTTAGGGAATCTTGAATAATAAGAAGGTTAATTTTTATGACCTATCTTGTCCTGTTAGCTTTCTTTAATTTTAAAAATGATACATGTTCTTAGTAAGTAAAATTAGAAAGTAAAAACAGGGTGTGGTAATATATGCAAAATCATGTTAGACAAAGGATTAATGTCCTTATTTTTTATTTTATTTTATTTTATTATTATTATTATACTTTAAGTTCTAGGGTACATGTACATAACATGCAGGTTTGTTACATATGTATACTTGTGCCATGTTGGCGTGCTACACCCATCACCTCGTCAGCACCCATCAACTCGTCCTTTACATCACGTATAACTCCCGGTGCAATCCCTCCCCCCTACCCCCTCCCCATAATAGGCCCCGGTGTGTGATGTTCCCCTTCCCGAGTCCAGGTGATCTCATTGTTCAATTCCCACCTATAAGTGAGAACACGCGGCATTTGGTTTTCTGCTCTTGCGGTAGTTTGCTGAGAATGATGGTTTCCAGCTGCATCCGTGTCCCTACAAAGGACACAAACTCATCCTTTTTTATGGCTGCATAGTATTCCATGGTGTATATGTGCCACATTTTCTTAATCCAGTCTGT